>NC_084793.1:28740077-29044035 GCF_963169125.1 Humulus lupulus | reverse complement strand
GGGTGTCCTATTTTCATGGGATTGGTATTCTTTGGAAACTATTGATTTAATTACAAAATTATAATGTTTGTTTCCCTTTTTATTCCTTTTCAGGTAAGTCAAAGGTAAGGAAAGATTTTCTTTATTTTCTGATATTGTGGGAGTTATTGCATTAATTGAAAATTGGTTTAGGTAACTTCCCACTTTCCCTTTCTATTCCTTAACTTTATATTTACCCTAACCCATGATCTAATCCTCTCACTCACACTCTCTTCAAATTTTTTCCCTCTTAATTCTCTCTCTTCGTGTGTGAGTTCCTCTCTAGGGTTTTCAAAGTTTCAAGCTTTTTCAATGGCAAAAACCAAGAATGCCCGAGGTTGTTCGAAGAGGCCTGTTCGTGGTTCCTCGTCTGTCCCAGCTTCTCCTCCTCCTGCTGCAAAACATTCTAGGAAATAAAAAATCTAGGCGAGAAAGAAGACATTCACTCCGAATTCCCCACCCGTGATAGCTTCTCCAATCGCCTCGACCACCCCTGATCTCAGTGGTCATGATAAAATTCTTTCATCTGAAAAATGTTTGTCAAAGTCTTCTTCTTCTTCTCAAAAGGGTGGTTCCTCAAGAACAAACTCTGAAAGGGCCATTGTTCTTGTGCCAATGGTGAGTTCTTGAACACGTTCTCAGACCTCCACTCAGAAGCAAATTAAGGTGCTTCGTCCCCATGGTGTTTCCAAATTCAAGGAAGTTGGTTCTTCTTCTTGGGTGAAATTTCAAAAATCACCCCCCTTCTGCATCTTCTTCAGAATCTGATTCAGAAGAAGAAACTGAGAATTTGGAACAAGAATCAGAGGCTGAGTCTGATCCTAGTGCAGAATTTCAAGAAAAAGAACAATCTTTGGGAGATTCTAGTTCTGAAAGTGCTGCATCAGAAGAGGAACCTGTTGTTACAGAACCTGTTGCTATTGTTTCGAAATGTACTGCTCAAGACAAAAGCAAAGGAAAACGTCCCATGGCTTCTCCAAATTTTTCTCCTCCTCTGAAAAGGAAAAGATCATCTGTTATCTCTCTTGAAAACTTCAAACCTCATTCACATTATTATTGCTATAATGATCACGAGAGAGATATGAAATTTTATGAGGCAAGAAACTTTATTGTTGAAAAGAATTATAATGTTCTTGCTCATAAGCCGTTTGGAGTTGTTAGTTTGTTAAAAGAAAGGCAGTGGATGGACACTTTGATTGGTTTTACTAGCTATGTGGATCGAGTTGTGAAGGAATTCTAACATCACCGATGAGTGCCTAGATAAAAACTCTTTCATGTTTGGAAAAGTGTATGTGCGTTGTTACTGGTATTCCTTTACATTGAATGATGTGGCTGAAGCTCTTCAATTACCAATTGGGGTGGAGCCATCTAACGTCATGTTTAAACGTCATGAAGTATTTTTTGAACTCACTGGAGACAAGGACGTCGAGCTCACCGATACTATGCATATCTCTCAACTCACTTATCAACATGAAGTGCTTATGAGGCTTCCCTTGTCCAATTGGTTTCCTTGCTCCAATATGGTAAATGTTTCTAATCACCTTGCATTTCTATTATACAAAATCACTACTGGTGCTCAAGTTGATTTGGCTGATCTTATTTGGGAACAAATTATGTCTTTTAGAAAGGGTAAAAAGCCCAAACTTAACCTTGTGTTTCCCAATTTGATTTATAAGATCTTATCTGATCAAAGGGAATTAATTCTTGACAATGAATCAATTGAGCCTCCCACTGTTGGTCAGACATTCAAAATCTCATAAAAACCCTCTCAAGGAAAGTCTTCCAAGAAATCGGGTCGCTCTGCTTCTCTTGGAGTACCAGATGCTTCACCTACTGCCACAACTTCAACTTCTGCACCTACAGAATTGGCAGAACTCAATGCATGTTTGGAAAGAATGGAGAATGGTCAAGGACAACTTCTAAGGAGGATGGACGGCATCATGAAGTACTTTCAAAGTGACTAGGATGGCTGGTTGAATAAATGTTTATGTTTTTATTGTTTTTTAGGTTTATGTTGAACTTTAATGTCATTTTTTATTGTCTTTTGTGGTTTTTGGATCCTTTGATAGACAAAAAGGGGGAGTAGTATTTATTTATTTTTTGGATTACAACTCTGGACCCTATTTTCAAGGGGAGTTGTTTATTTGTGGTTTCGTTGAACTTTTTCCATTTAAAAAGTTATCATGTTTTTTTTGTTATATGTGTTAGTAAGCTTTCATGCAGGGGGGGGGGGGGGTATTTTTATACTCTCATTTTTTGTTTTAACACTTTGTTTTGCAGATTCATCCTTGTTTGTTTTCTTCAAAATATTTTGCCTATCAAAGTGCCAAAGGGGGAGATTGTTAATTCAATTTTTGGCATATTTAATTTGACAAAAATATTTTATATTTTCTTATTATATTTAGTTGTATATAAATATATATTGTTGATATATGTTTTAAATAATAAAGGTATAATTGATGACAAACTTTTCTATATTAGAAAAAATTGCCAAAAATAGTGTGGCTTTATTATTATAAAATCAAATATTTTTTAGTTGTCTTTTTCCAGCCGATTGCCTCATTGTATCTGACCATATAATTGAGTTTTATTGCATGATCAGGTTATAATAGGGAAGCCTTGATTCCTACATCAAATGATGGATTGTTACCATATATAGCTCACAATTCTGTAGCTACAGAATCAGGAAATCCTGTCAAATGGAAGAATTCTTTTAGGAAAGTTTCCTTGTGGGCTTAGGTTGGTTTAGACCGTGTATTAGCTGCTCAATATGAGTATAATGACTATAAATACTCATATTTTCTGCTAGGTTTTAGTTACCTCTTTTTGTATTTCATTCTTATTGTAAAAGAGAGTCTTTGTAGAGGTGAGTGAGTTCGACTCTACCCTGTTTTTCAGTGTCCTTGTAATTGTTTTGAGTCTTCAAACAGTTCTACAAAGGAGGAGAGCAAAGTGCAAACCTTCAGGAGAAGGTGGTTCAAGTCTTGTTTCGAGAGGAAGAAAGCACACTTCAAGCAGATCGAAGGGAGTTCGTATTCTTGAAGGTTCAGCAAGGTTCATTTGACAAGGTGGAATGCACAAAGCTTGCGGCATATAATAAGAGGGATTCTATTTATGCATAAGTAAAAAACATTGTATTTTTTAGATCCTACTAATGAATCTTATCTCTGGGCATGACCCCGTGGACTAGTAGCAATCTACAAGGATTGCTGATACCACTTATAAAAACCTTGTGTGTTTTTATTTTCTACACTTTAGTTCTTTTCTGGTTTTCTGGTATGTAGTTACAGAACCCTGGTCTGTAACTACAGAATATCTGTTTCAGTACCAACTTAATTATTCCACATTTAATTAATTGATTAATTAAATAATAAGTTGGTAATTATAAAATATGACATTTCACATTACAACTGTCATTCCTCTTTTCTTTGGTACCACTTGAACTGGACTCACCCATGAACTATCAGAAATGGCATAAATAATTCCAACATTCAAAAGCTTCAAGACTTCCGCTCTCACAACATATTTCATAGCTGGATTAAGTCATCATTGATGTTCAATAGAAGGCTTATTGGAGTCCTCCATAAGAATCTTGTGCATACAAATCGCTAGACTAATGCCTTTAATATCTAAAATTGACCAACCAAAGGCGGATGAATACCTCTTTAAAGTTTCTAACAACTTCCTTTCATCTTCTTCATTCAATGATGCTGAAATTATTATGAGTTTGGTAGATCCATCTCCCAAAAATGCATACTAAAGATGAGAGGGTAATTGCTTCAAAATAAGCCCATCACTAGCAGTATTCTTTTTCTCCAAGCTATTATCAAGAGTTGGAGCCTTACAAATATCTTCCTTCTTAGACACTTCCTTTTCTACCGGTAATGCTTCTAAAGCAAAGACATTATCAACCACCTCCATATCATTCATTCCTGAATCCACTCCAAGGTCCTCTTTAGAAATCGGTGTTGTCAAACATAGTTCCAAAGGATCATCATGAAACACGTTCTTGAAAAATATCTTAAGCATGGAGTAACTACATCCACTCTCTTACACTCTGCTTGCTCCTTGGGAAACTTCATAGAATTACTAATGTTGAACCTTACTTCTTCGCCATTCACCCTTAGAGTCAAGTTACCATCATGTACATCAATTAAAGCTTTCCCGGTTGCTAGGAAAGGTCTTCCCAAGATTATCGAAATTTCTTGGTCTTCCTCCATGTCAAGCACAACAAAATCAACCGAAAAAATGAATCTATCAATCTTCACTAGAAAATATTCAATGATACCTCTAGAATACGTCAAAGAACAATCCGCCAATTGTAAGGAAATGGTAGTTTGTGTGACCTCTCCAAGATTGAGTTTCTGAAAAATAGAGAGAGGCATTAGATTGATACTTGCACCCAAATCACACAAGGCCTTCTCAATATGTAGTTCACCAATAACACATGGAATTGTAAAACTTCTCGATTCTTTCAACTTTTCTGGTAATTATCTCTTGATAATGGCACTACATACTTCTGTTAGCTTCACAGTTTCATAATCCTCTAACTTACACTTCTTAGACATCAACTCCTTCATAAACTTAGTGTAGTTTGACATTTGTTCAAGGGCATCCATAAAAGGAATGTTAATATATATTTTCTTGAAAATATTCAAGAACTTTGCAAATTTTTCATCAATCTCCTTCTTGTGAAATCTTTGAGGAAATGGTAATGGAGTAGTAATCTTGGGTGGGTTGTCCGGAAAAGTAATTGAACCCGAATTAGCCACCAATGACTCTTTCTTCAGAATCCTTTCATTTTTCCTGTCTTTTTCTTTCTCACCATTCATTGGGATCTCATCAACCTTTTTATTCTCAACTGTAGGAGCGTCCAATTCTTTTCCACTCCTCAAAGTAATTGCATTACACTCTTTTGGATTCTTCTCCGTGTCACTTGGAAAAGATCTAGACATTTGAGTCTTCATAGTATTGGCCAATTGACCCACTTGTGTTTCCAATGTCTTCATCGTTGCTCCCATATTAGTACAATGTGTTTCAATATTGTTGAGACGAGTGCCATGTTGATCTAGCCTTGCCTTGGAGTCCACTATGTAAGTCTTCAGTAACTCTTCAAGTGATGGTGAAGGCTTCTCCCCTATTTGTCTAGGTGGCTCTTGAGGTGGTTGGAGAACATTTCTATTGCTTGCATAGGAAAAAATTTCATTATTGCGCAGGCTAGGATGGTAGTATGTGGGCAAGTTGTTGTTGGGTCTAAAGTTGTAGTTCTGATTGACATATTGGCATTGTTCATCCACCAACCCATTCGAACTAGAAGCTTGTGCCACATTTATAGTTTCTTGACTTGCCGCTACTTTATTTTCAGTGAGACCCTTAATCTGATTAGTCAAAGCAGACATATGCGCCATCAGTGAAGTTATTTGATCTACTTCAAAAACCCCATTTGCCTTTTTAATCGTCGATCTCTCACTCTGAGATTGACAACTATTCATGGCCATATCCTCAAATAAGATTAATGCTTCCGCCGATGTCTTTGATAAAATTGTTCTGCCAGATGCAGCATCAATATGTGATCTCATTGGACCATTGAGCCCATTGTAGAATAGTTGAACCTAAAACCAATCCTCTATTCCATGTTGAGGACATTTTTTGAGCATCTCCTTAAATATATCCCATGCCTCATACAATTACTCGGACTCTATCTGTCTAAATAGAGTAATCTCAACCCTTAGTTGTGACGCTTTA
Organism: Humulus lupulus; assembly: GCF_963169125.1. Lineage (NCBI taxonomy): Eukaryota > Viridiplantae > Streptophyta > Magnoliopsida > Rosales > Cannabaceae > Humulus > Humulus lupulus. The sequence continues at coordinate 29,038,272 of NC_084793.1, read as the reverse complement.
GATGGTGGGAAAATTTGGTGAGGAATTTATGTGCCATATCCTCCCAAGTAGTCACAATTCCTGGAGGTATAGATTGAAACCAAGATTGAGCTCTATCTCTCAACGAAAATGAAAATAGCGCCAATCGTATAGTAACTGCCGTGACCCATTGATATTGATCATGTCACAAATATCCAAGAAAGTTGCCAAGTGAATATTGGGGTCTTCATCAGCTAGGTCAGAATATTGATTTTGCTGCACCATGTTAACCAAGGCTGGTATAAGCTCGAAATTGTTGACATTCACTTGTTTCCTTTGAATGCTTGCATAATTATCATTCACAACAGACCTAAAATAGTCTCTCAAGGTCCGGTTTGTTGGTGCGTTCACAAGAGCATTATTGTTGTTGGCTTGTACATTGCTGTTGTTAACTTGGTCTGCAATTTTTCGTGATCTAGCTCTTCACTCTCTCCTAATAGAAGATATAGTACTTTCTGTTGACCGCGATTTTGGCCAACGACGTGTGAACGTAAAAAACGATAAAACCTTCAAGAGAAAATAAACGACACAGACGATTTTATAGTGGTTCAGCCCCAATGTGATGGTAATAGCCTAATCCACTTAGAGTTGTGATTATAGATCTACACTCAAGATCAAATGAACCTAAGTCAACTGAGTTTCTTCAGTGTAGATTACAAGAATACAAGAATTCTCTCAAATACAAGTACTCTCTCTCTCTCTAGAAAATTCAGATCAAAAGTCAAAAGTCCAAAAGTCCCTTTTATGATGCCATAAGCCTTATATTTATAGGCTTAGGATCGTACAGATGATATCCCTCATAATCGGGATATTTTATTATTCTCATTATATTTAAATTACATTAATATTCAAAATGTAACAATACACTATATTCGTGGGATAAATGAGAGATTCCCGCGTATGCCAAGAACGATTCTTGTTGAAGCTGTTTCTGGGAATCTTGGTGTAGTCCTGCTCTATCTAGTTGATCCATATCACCTTCAGTCTGGTCGGCCACACCTTTACTGGGCAGTCACGCACTTAACTGGGCAGACATGCACTTGGCTGGGTAGACATGCACTTGGCTGGGCAGACATGCACTTGGCTGGGCAGACATGCACTTGACTGGGCAGACATGCACTTGACTAGGCAGACAGGTCATGACTGGTCGGACATAGTCATGACTGGTCGGACATGGTCATGACTGGTCGGACGGACATGGTCATGACTGGGCAGACAAGGTCATGCCTGGGCAAACAATCATATGACTGGTCGGACAAGGTCATGCCTGGTCGGTCATGACACTTGACTGGCCAATCAAAACTCTTCATTGGTCTACCGGGTCACTCCTAAGCCATATCACTTTATCACAACTCTGAGGAGCCAATATATTTATTGACTATTAATGTGTCGTTTACGGACCATGCACTGCCATTTGTCACCTATATTGCCACGTCATCGATCTCCAATTTTTGGGGATAACATTTGCCCGCCAAGTTTATTATACGATTTTCTCGTATGATAAACTTTTCTTCTAGCAAAATGTTCTTGAGGTCATTCAAAAGCTCATATCCGGTCGATAACTTTCACGTAAACCCACGATTGAACTTGCCTTTTGATTTCTTCAAATTCTATTTTTTGATCTTGTTGCAGTATGTGTTTTGGATGAGAAATGGTGTTTGTGTTCATGACATTTAGGGCTTTGTTTTTTCGGAATGGGATTATGTTTGTGGTATGGGTCTAGGGCTGCTCGGATGCTTAGATTGCCTTGGAATTTATGCCCATTCGATCGGTACTATCCATTGCCCCTCGGACCAACCCCAACTCCTCGGCCATGCACCAATTGGCTCCTCAGACGCACGGTGACAGCCTCGTCTAGGCACGGTCCGCTCAGATAGGCGCGGCAACTTCTCGGACACCCAGCATCCGCTCGGACAGGCGCAGCAGCAGTTCGGCACCCAGCATCCGCTCCTCGAACCAGACGCAACCCCTCGGACGCACGCTGCTCCTCGGACCCGGGCCATCCGCTCGGACGCAGCCTCACTACTCGGGCACATGCTGCCAGCCGATCGGACACAGCCACCTTATGCTCGGACGCCAAGGCACCACCTTCTGAATGCATGCCTGCTGCTCGAGCACGCCCTATCCGACCGGACATGCAGCCAAGCCTCTTGTCGTTTAGCCTTGGATATGCGGCACCACCACTCGGGCATATGCTTAGGCAGCCATGCCATATGCCAAAAACTTATCCCTCCAAATACCATCAAAACACCTTGTTCGAATCTCCCATAATTATTTTGAGAGATTGATTTCTCTCAACCAATCTTGGGAAAAATTGACTTCTCTTCTCAAAGACATTTTTTCATTATGTAGTATTTACTTTGCATGCATTTGTTCGTGTTTGTTTGATTCACTCCAGGAGCTCATTGTTGTTAGTCATGCTCAACAACAGAGTTTCCTACTCGACCAGTGATATATGCTCAGCCGATCAGGGAAGTTGTACCTACTCTCCCGACCAGGAAAACTTTGCACCTGATCAGCTAAACTTTGCACTTGGCCAGTAATTAACTCCTTTTTCTTGTACAGCTGAGCTATTGGCATTTATACTTTACTTTTCTTTGTTAACTTAAAACATTCTAAGTCTTTTTTAGACTTAAAAATTTATAAGTTTTTTTTTTAATAGTAAAGTCATTCTGGTGTATGCCTTATATTTTCGCATGAGTACTTAGTTTTCTAACTTAGAAATTTTAGACATTTCATAAGTCCATACTAAGTATACTTTCTCACACTCTTATTGCTCTAACATTTTATGAGCATAATGTTTATTGTCACACGAATATCTGTTTCTAACTTGAAATTTTAAAAAATTTCAAGTTACTTAAGCTTTGTCAAACAAGTTAGCTTAATGGTCTTTTCGGACTTTGAAAATTTACAAGTCAACCTAAAAACAGATATATTAACTCGTGCTCTTATTGCCTGTGTTAAATTATATACCAGTATGCTCCATGTGCCCCCTAGGTGATCGAGGGTTGAAAGATCCTTAGTCACTTGCTACTTGACCGAATCTGTTCGAGCAGTTAATTACTCGTGAAACACATAGACTATATGGAAAATATTCAAGCACTCGAACACTGCTTGAACGTATCGACCAGTTGAACACTGTCCGAATTTACCGACTAGTTGAACACTGCTCGGATAACTAACACACATGCATATTTGTAGCAAGAATTGACCACGCTGCGCGCAGTCTTTTTTATTACTCGTAAATTAAAAAGGACAAAACATGTCTAATAACGAGTCTTAAACAACCAAAATTGTTCAAAAATAAAATGACTGGTTAGCAAATAACCAGCTCATAAACCAAACTTAAATAACAAGTCAAACAACTCGAAATCAAGCTACCACTCTGAAAGCGGTATTTAAAAATAATATATCCTTCAATGCTCGCCACTCTAGTGGTTTCTGGTCCTAGCACTCCCACTTAGCATACTTCTCCTTTGCTTCGTTTCTTTCCTCAGCCAAGTGTTGACCTCCACATATAGTGTCTAAGGTAAAGTCCACAGGTCCAGGATGCAAGGGTGGAGATCTTTGTCGCTTGAAATTAGGATTGCTGCTACCTCCTTCTCCTTGGGGTGCCTTTGCCCGATACTTCCTCAACTTGCCCGACCGGAGAATAAATTCTATCTCGTCCTTGAGGTGATTACATTCATTCGTGTCGTGACCATAATCTCCATGGAAACAACAAAACTTATTCATGTCTCTCTTCCTCATCTCTTTCCTAATGGGGGGAGGCTTCTTGTAGGGAACCTCTTCATGACTAGCAAGATATATTTCTGCTCGGCTGGTCGAGAGAGTGGTGTAGTTAGTGAATTGAGGCTCATACTTGGTTGCCTTTTCATTTGAATTCAACTTTGCTTTCTTTTCCTCATGGTGGTCAGACCCATTATTTCCACGTTTCCTTCCACCAGAGTCACTTGATCCGCCCGGATTGTTTATGCCACTCTCCTCTTTCTCTATTGCATCATCCAATTTCATATACTTGTCCGCCCGATCAAGAAATTGATGAAGTGTTGAAATTGGATTTCTATGTATACTGTCTCACAAAGGGCTCCGATAAGTTATCCCAGCAGATAAGGGAACCATCTTCCCCTCGTCTCCTACAGCAGTTGCTCTATTGGCTTCTCTCATGAACCTCTGTATATAGTTCTTTAGAGACTCATATTTTCCTTGTTTGATATCTGCCAAGTGGTTGGCATAAACTGGTGGAGTCCGGGCAATGTTTAATTGTCTACAAAACTCCTTCCTGAATGCTTCCCAAGAGGTAATGGAGTTTGGCTTAAACTTCCAATACCATTCCTGGGCAGTATCCATCAATGTAGTCGGGAAAAATCTACACCGATAATCGTCACTTACTCCGAGCAATTCCTCTGGTCCTTGAACTTCCCAATATGTCTGATGGGATTTGCCTTTTCTGTATAGACTGGTAGAACTGGTGCTTTATATTTTTCCGGTGGCTGGGCTCTAATCCAGGCACAAAATGGGCTGCCACTTCGGTGGTCTATCGCATCTATCTTGGAAGGTCGTTTTGACAAACTTTGCACTGCAGCTGTTAGCATGTCAAGCTGGGCTTGGATGGCTGGTGCAACTGATAAGGTTCCAAGGTCTTGACCGCCTGGTCGGGTATTACCATCTGGCGCGCCATCGTCAAGTATTTCTACTTGACTGGCAGGGCGGTCCAGATTTTGCCCTTCGATCGGGACAGTCCTTCTCTTGTTGGTGATAGCATCCCTTAGATTCTTCCGGGAAGCATGCTCTCCTGCCCGATCGAACACCATACTCTTCGATTTCCCAGAGGGCTTACTACGCGGGACTTACTCTCTCCTACTACGCTGCTGGTCGGGGTGCAGTGGAGGCCTTGCGGTACATCCTGGGCAGTCTTTTCTTCCTTGTTGGTCATTGCCCTCCTTTTCCTTTGACCGGTTGGTGTGATGACTATCAGCCTCATCACGACCATGCCTATCTTTGAATTGTGAAGTCCTCTTCTCTCGAGGAGTCTTGGTCTGATTCTGCCTGGGTGGAGTCTTTTTATTACCCCGACCGGTGACTCCCTGATCTAGAAGTCTCTGATCGGTGGTTCCTGGAGGGGGTTCTAGAGTGCTCCCTTTGCATTGAGGAAAATCTGGATCGGTCCCCATCATCGTCCCGACCAGGGGGGTTACTCCTGCTTCTGCCCGGTCCTCTAGAATCGGCTCTATCAGTGGTCCTCCGACCAGCGTTATTATTTCTTGCTCCCTGGGTGGCTGCTTGTGCAGCAGCTTGAGCATTGGCCTGGGCCAATTGGGTAGCTGCTTCTAGAGCAAGTGCTGCTTCACGATGTCTCCGGTTGACCTCCTCCTGTTGTTGTCTGAGCTCTTCGCTTCTGGCCTCCATATTGCGCCTTTGCTGCTCTAATGCAGCTCTCTGCCTGGCCATCTCTTCAGCGATCGCCTCCTGTCTGGCGTGGAATTGTGCCATCTCCTCCTGGAAGGTCCCCATGGCCTCCTGGAGTTCTTCAACCTCTGGAGTCACGTTTCACGATCTTGAAGGCTAGGACTGTAACGACCCAAATTCGCTAATAAGGCTTAAGGGCCTTGATTAGTGTGCCTAGAGGGCATAATGGGGATTATGTGTGAATTTAATGATTAAGATGCATGGTTATGATTTAAAGCATGTTATATGATTACTTGAATATTTGAGATACATGACTATGTGTGTTAGTATGCATAAAGGCCCTGATTAGGTTAGAAGGGCATAATCGTAATTTTGGCCATTATGGGCATAATTGCTTTGATATATGTGATAATTGTCGAGACCACATTATTATGTGGATATATTTGTGATCTGTGACTCGAGACGATCCTGGTGAGCAAGGTAGCAAGAAAGTCATGGCGGGGATTTATACCCGGCTCGGGGTGAGCTCAGGGGTATAAATGGGAATTTAGTAGATAAACTGGAGTCTATTATGACATAGAGGAATGCTATTGGTGATTAATTAGGTATCGAGAATTAACCGGGAAATAATAGAGACACTCGAGGAATTAGCGGGAATTGGGTAAAATGACTAAAATGCCCTTAAGTGGACTAAAAGACTAGAATTAATAGGGAGGGCATAATGGTCATTTGGCTTTTAAGGATGGGTATTACTGGGGTTTTATGTTGGTGGGATTTATAGAACATTACAGAAGTTTGAAAAAAGAAAGAAAAGGAAAGGAAAAGAAAGGAGAGAAAACAGAGAGAATTCTCTAGGTCGGTTTGTACTTCCTTCACTTGTTTCTTGAGGATTTCTAGAGTAAAGCTCAGAGGAGAGCTGGGATTAACTAGGCATCAAATATCCTAACCTAAGACTGAGGAATTGACAGAGGCTTAGTAAGGGTTCATCAACACTTGAGGTAAGACTTAGAATTCTTCAGTTTCAGTTTCTAGTTTTTGAGTTGTGGTGCTTAAGTTGAAATTGGGTGGAACCTTAGGGAATTCAGACTTGAGGCTGAGGAGGAGAAAGCCAAAGGAGTCTAGAAGCAGCTTGTGGTTGAGATTCTATCAAAGGTATAAGGTCTAAACTCTAAACTTTGATGTTCAGCTGGTTTTTACTGGGTTTTAGAGCTTGGAAGTGATTATGGTGAAATCTGAGTTTGTGGATGCATGTGTTTGGGTTTTAGGTGTTTGGGGTGCTTGGGATGAGTGGAGTGTGTTCATGAGGTTGTTTTTAAGTTTGGGTAAGAGTTGGAAGAGGTTTGGTTGAGGTAGGTTCGAGAAAATCGCAGAAGTGAAATTTTGGTGCTGGGCTGTCTGTGACTAGCGCTACAGCGCTAGCCTTTGGGCGTTGTAGCGCTAGGCCATAATGCTGAGGGGAATTTGGCTTCTGTCTGTAGCGCTGTAGCACCCTCCCAAGAGCGCTGTAGCGCTACCCTGCCTTCTGAAGTGGATTTTAGGGTTATTTGCTAGGGTTTTTGACCTAAGGTTTGGGGTTTGTTTCCACCACCTTGTTTGGTGGAACTAGGACTTCCCGGGGGCTCGGGATTGGCCCCGGGACTAGGTTTTGAACTTGAGGGTTGATGATAACTTTGGCCATGATTGTGTTTAGGTGAGTGCTAGGACTCGAGGGGGATCGTGCTCAAGGTGTCGAGGGATCAAAGCTATTGAATTGAAAGGTAAGAAAACTGCACCCGGTTATATGATTGTGATGGGACTAAGTGCTCCCGAGAATTGTATCGTGTCAATGTTGGTATCACGCCATGGGACATGTAAAAGCAGCCTAAGAGTGTCATACATACTATTAGCGCACAGAGCGCGATTTGGCCACTGGGAGCCATGAACACTGGGATAACAGAGGGAGCAGCCTGCGAGCGCTAGCCCTAGTTATCGTTTATAAACTGTGCATGTTATGAATTGATATGCCTAGTATGTGAGATATTGACTTGACTGCTAAATGCTTATGCTCTGTTGTTATTGTGTTTTCTTGATGGCCCTTGGCTCACGGGTGCTACGTGGTGCAAGTAAAGGCAAGGGCAAGCTGGACCAAGCCTGAGGTGGAGAGCTCCGAGGTGAAATGTACATAGCCAGCTGTTCGATCACCACGATCGAGGAGTGGACCAGGACAGGGATTACCTAACTGCTTGTTTTTCCTTAGTATGTCTGGTTATTGTATCTGAGTCTCACAACCTTTGTAAATGATCTTTAAACTTGTATTTTTGGGATCCCGTGTAACCAGATAATGTCTCTTAATGAAAAGTGTGGCTTTTGAGACCAAAACACTTTTAACCCTAGTACCTTTGTAGCTTCTGCAACACGATTTTAATTAAATGACTTGATTAGCAAGTCTGGCACTTTATAAACACACAGTGTAATGGTCTTGGCTATCCAGGGCGTTACAAGGACCTTCTGATCTGGCAAGCTCTTTAGAGGAGCCTGTCTTCTTGGAGGCCTCATTGGTGTTCTTAGGCGCCATAATACTTCAGGGACAGTCTGTCTTTCTCTTCAGGCTCTCAATGAAAGCACCAAAATATTGACCGTGTTTTTGGCCAACGACGTGTGAACGTCAAAAACGATAAAACCTTCAAGACAAAATAAATGACACAGACGATTTTATAGTGGTTCAGCCCCAATGTGATGGTAATAGCCTAATCCACTTAGAGTTGTGATTATAGATCTACACTCAAGATTGGATGAACCTGAGTCAACTGAGTTTCTTCAATGTAGATTACAAGAATACAAGAATTCTCTCAAATACAAGTACTCTCTCTCTCTAGAAAATTCAGTTCAAAAGTCCCTTTTATGATGCCATAAGCCTTGTATTTATAGGCTTAGGATCGTACAGATGATATCCCTCATAATTGGGATATTTTATTATTCTCATTATATTTAAATTACATTAATATTCAAAATGTAACAATACACTATATTCATGGGATAAATGAGAGATTCCCGCGTATGCCAAGAACGATTCTTGTTGAAGTCGTTTCTGGGAATCTTGACGTAGTCCTGCTCTATCTAGTTGATCCATATCACCTTCAGTCTAGTCGTCCACACCTTTACTGGGCAGTCATGCACTTAACTGGGCAGACATGCACTTGGCTGGGCAGTCACGCACTTGACTGGGCAGACATGCACTTGGCTGGGCATACATGCACTTGGCTGGGCATACATGCACTTGACTGGGCAGACATGTCATGACTGGTCGGACATAGACATGACTGGTCGGACATGGTCATGACTGGTCGGACAAGGTCATGCCTGGGCAGACAATCATATGACTAGTCGAACAAGGTCATGCCTAGTCGGTCATGACACTTGACTAGCCAGTCAAAACTCTTCATTGGTCTACCGGGTCACTCCTAAGCCACTTCACTTTATCACAACTCTGAGGAGCCAATATATTTATTGACTATTAATGTGTCGTTTACGAACCATGCACTACCATTTGTCACCTCTATTTCCACGTCATCGATCTCCAATTTTTGGGGATAACACTTTCAATTTTAGAATCTAATGGTAGGAGATTTGAGGGATGAGCTTTTTGCATACACCTTCAACCACAAAAAATTTAGAAACCAAAGTTAGTAAACAAATAAATAAAAAAAAAATACTTATTTAGAATTCAATATTTTCTTTACTATAGTAATTCAATTTTAATTTCATTTTTAATCCCCGACAGCGACGCCAAAAACTTGTTGCGAAAAATAATGAATATGCTTGCAAGTGCACAAATTGAAAAAGTAGTCTAAAGACATATATCATCCCACAAGGATTAAAATCAATTAAATAAATTAAATATAGAAAATACTAAATCCTAACTTATTCTAAGAATTCTATTTCAAAAGATATTAAGAAGTAACATAATAAATAACTATGAATTTTAAAGAACAAATAACTAAATGTGAATATACTCAACATTGTTAAGGTTTCAACTTCACTCTCTAACAATTTAACCCCTAATCATTAATGTGCTTAAATCAGTCCAATATGTTCAAAAACCTAGAGCATTGTTTTATCTCTATACCCTCTCTCGAGTGTCGCATAAAGAATGTGTAAGTTATACCTAGCCTATATCTCTATATGACCATTTATCCTTACCTTCATTAAGTTCTACTCTAGAAATAATCATCAATATTCCACATCTCGATTTCACATTCTAGAATTATCTCGGCTACCTAGATTTATGCTTATCTCTCGATCTCACATAACCTAAGTTGTTCTACTCGCTACCAGATTGTTTCAATGTTCCCCTCTCGAGTAATAATTTTCATAATCTAAATACAGCCTAATTATAATTCATATACTGTAAAGAATAATATGAAAATCACAATTAAGCAACAATGATTCAAAGTAGAACACAAGAACAATATTGGACTAAAATAGACTTTGCATTAAATCAAAAGAATAAAATCACGTCAAGAGATCCATCTACACCCTAACAAAATAAGAAAATTAGCCACACATGATGTGGTTTATAATCTCAAATATATTGTAATTATCTGAAAAGAACAAAGAAATAAAGAGGGAAAACAAAGAACGCTAAAGAACTTCGTTGATATTGCTTGATTCACTTCTTAGATCCTTCTCCAATGAGTCTCCCCCTTCTAAATGTGTTTCTTTTACTTTATATATGTGTTGTGGTCATGCCCTAATCTCCAGAAATCTCCTTAGCCATCCTACTTTTTAATTCAAGTGAAAAACATGTGGAAGACATGTTTTCCTATTTTTGTGGCGCAACTGGCGACGTGTCGCCATATCCCAAGTGACGTGTCGCCATATGCCAGGCGATGCATCGCCTTATGTCAGGCGACATGTCGCCTAGACTTTTCCAAGTTTTAATTTTTCACGAATTTCAACGACCTCTTACCTCTCGGAAGCGACGTAACACATCATTCTCTGACTTGAACAACCAAAATAACATTCAAAACACCTAAAAACTCAATTCTTGCACACTTAAATGAAACTCATCAAATCTACAAAAAAATTAAGGAAAAACAAACCATTCTAAGGATAAAAAACAATATTTGAGTGCATAAGACATGCACTCATCATATTTGCAACTCCTAGTGTTGATCTGTCTTCTTTTCATTTGTCTCATTCATCGTCTAGTTTTTATTTGCGGCACTCTCGCCTTGGTCATGTTTCAGCTACCCGTTTAAGATTCTTAGCTTCAACGGGAACCTTAGGGAATTTTCAAGTTCATGATATTTCTGATTGTTATCGTTGTAAACTTGCAAAATTTTCTGCTTTATCTCTTAATAAAACTACTTCTTCTTCCATTGCACCTTTTGACTTAGTTCAGTCTGATGTGTTGGGACCCTCTCCTATTGCTACAAAAAGAGGGTCTCGATATTATGTTTCATTTGTTGATGATCACACTCATTTTTGTTGGGTTTTTTTTTTATGAAACATCGTTTTGATTACTTTGATATTTATAATCGTTTTTGAGCTTATGTAAAAACTCAACATGCTGTTGTTATTAAATGTTATAGATGTGATCAGGGTGGTGAGTATACTTCAAATAAATTATGTGATTCACTTGCTTTAGATGGAACTGTGTATCAAACTTCTTGTAAAGATACCCCTAAACAAAAGGGTGTTGCTGAAAGAAAGCATATACACATTGTTGAAATTGCTTGTTCTTTTTTGTTATCATCTTCTGTTCCTAGTCCGTTTTGGGGGAAGACAATTTTTATAGCAGTCAACCTAATTAATAAGATTTTGTCTTCTATCACTTCTGGTTTGTCTCATTTTGAAAAACTATATGGACATATTCCTGACTATTCTTCTTTGAGAGTCTTTGGTTCTACATGCTTTGTCCTTCGTCCTAGTGTAGAACGTACAAAACTATCGTCACGCTCTGCACTTTGTGTGTTTCTGTTGGTATTAAATATGAAAATCAGAATACGCAACGAGATCTTTTAAAAATTTATTAATGCAAGCAATGATCATACATATATAGATATATTAAATAACACATAATATGAATAGAGATTACCTCTCAAAGCCTATCAAGTGTCCTTGAATATTTTCATATAAATCAGCGATCTTCTTATCATTTCTGAAAGCTCACACCTTAGCTTTCCAAGCCAATCCTCAAATACACAAGGATGTGTGTGGGAACGTAGGATTCAAATATTGATTTAGACTCTCCAAATGTACTCAACACATGAAATGTAGAGAGGATTTATAAAATTCTAGAATTTCAGCTTTAGGAAATTCTATCGTTTCTTTCTTGAGAAAGTCTGATAGTCAAAAACAACTTTTTAAACTTCTTCTGAAAGTATCGCTTCTTTCAGGTTTATAAAGATAATTAACTAATTTAATTATTTTTTATTTTATTTAAAATAAAACTGATTAGTTACAACTTATTTAATTATTTAATTTAAATCATATTTAAAAAGATTAATTAAACAAACAAATAAATTTGAAATTCAAAATTCAAATCCTAAGAATATTTTCTATCCATGGGTGGCGACACACACTCACACTCACTATACAGTTAATGTGTCGTGAGCCACATATAGGGATTTTCCTGATTTTCTCATTTGTTTGTTTAATTAATATTTAAGATGATATATCTTTTCCAAAATAAATATCAGTTAATTCAAAATTAACTTTATCTTAAAATATCAGTTTTAAATAAATATCTTATTATAAATAAGATCATTATTAATCTCTCTATATATTAATCCAAACATAATTAATATTTGTTTTAACACATAGTTTTTCAAAATAAAATCTATACAATTAAATAATTAATTAATTCACAATTAATCAATTGCCCATAATTATCACATAATTATTTCCTTGCACTAGAAAATTAAGTCATTTGCAATAGTCATTTTCTCTACAAATCTTCCTTATGACATCCTTATCCTTGACAGTGTAGGACAAATGTGACTTGGGGACCATGGACCTATAATACGAAGCTCCAATAATCCAGATTATTAATTAAACTCTTTAATCTAATAATCTTATTTATTAATTTCATGATTACTCTACTATAAATATGGAATTGCACTCTAAGTATTTATAGAATTATATTTACAGAGTTTTATTTGCAGTTCATTGATATAATCAATAAATGTAATTCTGTCCTCCAATTATTGGTTCATTAAATAGAGCTGGTAAAAAAATTATTGTTTTACCCTTCTAATTACCTCTTGTTCCTTAAGTACCATTAATTCACTAGCGAATAATTAATCTATAATCAAATTATAGATTTGAACTCAATAACTATCCAGTTCTAAAATTAACCCCTTAAGGGAACCAATATCCGATCCGTTAGGAAAGTATGGATTCCATTATTGTAAATCATGTTCCCAGCCATTCATGATATTGAATCTCCAAAACAAAAGTCAGTAGCCTCATTATGCTAAGAAACATTAACAAGTGAATCAAAAGATCTGATAAGCACAAACATGAGTTACTCAGGATTTAGATTGATCTACAAATGATCATCTATTATTATAATAATCAAATCTTTATGGCAAACAGTAAGTTTATAAAGATAGTTACTTCCACTACAAGAAAAAATGCTTTTAGTAACACCAAAAATGTGTTATCAAAGCCTACGATAACACTTTCTGATGTGTTAAGACAGACTGTGTTATTGTAGGTCAGGGTACTTACCATAACACTTTATCAGTGTTATACAGATGTGTTATTGTACTGTCAACGATAACACAATTTCTGTGTTATTTTAATATGTTGAATTATGTTATTTATAGTCGATACTATAACACTTTTTTTGTGTTATACTACACTTTAGTATAACACTTTTTTTGTGTTATACTACACTTTACTATAACACTTTTTTTGTGTTATACTACACTTTAGTATAACACATTATTTGTGTTATATAATGAAGTTTCCATAACATAATTCTTTGCATAAAAAGTGTTATTGTAATATATATTATAACTCAATTTTCGTATTATTGTTATATTTAGATATATTTAAATTCTCATTATTTATTTTATTTATATTACACTAATTTATTCTATTATATTTTAATTTTTTTTATATAATTAAAATTAGCTTTCTAATATATACTAGCATCATCAAATGAATTTGATTTTCAAATAACAAAAAGTAAGAACATTCTACATTGAATTAACAATCCACAATTTAGTTTAAAACATGCAACACTGTCATTAACAATAAAATATTCTTTAAGTATTCAAAGAGTCTAAAAGTTACTACTTTCAAGGAGTCTTAAGTATCCTTTTATACTTCGCTTGTCATATCTGCAAAATAAACAAAGAAATATTTTATTGTTATTATCTAGCATCACAAATTACTTCTAGAAAAATGCTATGGAAATTATATCCAAGAAAGGACACCACATACAAAATAATAGATTCAAAACTACACCAAAGCAAACAAAGAAACCAAACACTAAATTATAAGACATTAGTTATTTTTTTAGTATAAAAATGTACCTCTTGGAACAACTTTTTTAGAAGGCCATGCAACTGTGGAACCAACTGCTTCTTGTATTGTAAGCATCGCATGATTAGGACGAAATAAGTAAGACTCTGGTACAATAGCAACATCAACCCATATTCGCATAAAGTCTGGTCCAAGAGGCTTTCCATGTACAGTTATATTTGGATCACTAGAATCCCAACGACCTTCAGCAACAATTGCATCTGCCCAGTCAAGCAAGTAGCAAGCATTCTTCCCTTCTGTAAAGTTATGTCTTTTTTCTAGTGCAACACTCTACCAAATTTATTTTAAAGACAATATATTAGTTTTTGTAATCGTTCTTCTAAAATGAAAATTTAAAACAATAACAACTTTTATAATTTACCTTAGGGGACTGAACATTGTTTGACTGCGGTACATTGCGAGACTGTCCTTCGCTTGGTGTCACTTTACCACCAACCTAAATATAAAACCAAGATAAGTTTTATTGGAAGAAAAGAAAACTAAGATTTATAAGTGCAAGATAGAAATACCACCAAGTGTTCTTTAAGTAGATTCATCATTTCAGTCATTTTGAGCTTCATATTATGTTGCTCTTCTTCTAACTTGGAGCTCTTGCTATTACACATATTAACAACAGTTAGCTTTGACCTTGTCACGCCTCTTCCTTGTCCGATTAAACGACCAGATTTTTGGTTACCAAACAATTTTGTCAAGGCATCCTCATCAGCGTTGTCTGTAGTTCCAGATTTTGGGTCTTCAATAAGAATCTCATTCAATGAACCCTGCATATAAATTAGTATAACTAATGTATACATTATAGAAAATAAGTAAAAATTCACAAAAATTAAATGACTAATACTCACAAAAATATCAGATGTTGTTAGGTTTACAGGTTCACCATTCTTCTTGGTATGGGCTCTCCAAAAAGCATCGACTCTAGATATTTTACCATCCTCATTTTCTTTCTTCTACACAATACATCAATAGAGACTATAAAATAGAGACTACAATAATGGAAGCAAAAATACAAACAATATAAAACTTAATTATTACCATATCATCAATTGTTCGAGCATATCCTCTTCGACTTAAAGTGTGTGGAACAGCTTTCTTTCTTCTCTCTTGGCATTTGGCCCTTATATCCTATTTAATAAATAAGTAAAAGAGGCATAAATATATTTAATTTAACTCCAACAGAGATAAAAGAGGCAACAACATCACTTCTTACATTATATTTCTTACCAAATGATTTTACTAATTTTTTTGGCAACAAATGCTATCCATTCTACATCACTTTTTATGTAATCTGGCTTTAAGGCTAGTCGTTCACTCTCATTTTTTGCATTGATAATATCTTTTACAAGTCTAGATTTCCCAGCTCTCCATAGCTCTGCCATCATTTCAAAGCACATCTTTTTTTGCCAATCATCATGTAAGTCATATTGTGCCTACAATAGAATAAAGAATAACATATTATATGTTTAAGTGTAGAGCTGAATATATATAAAAAAATACACTCATAAAACTTGTAATTCTACCTGAATAGATGCCCAAAGAACATCTCTCATCATTGGTGAAACTTTCCTCCAATCTGAAATAGTGTAAGGAACAACCTCTCGCACAAGAGCGCCCACAAAAGAAGAAAATTGCACTGAGTTAGTACCAACTGGTTGCCCTTTTTCATTCCAATTTATTATCCTTAAATCATTGTTCCTCTTGGTAAGATTTTCCAATAGAGTTTTCCCCCTTCTCTTCTTGGCTAAGTTCATTACATTCGCATCTACATCTTGAGGTATTTCTTCAAACTCAGTTTGATTTGCCTCATCAGTTGTTCTTTGTAATCTAACAGATTTTCTAAGAGGTTGTTCAAGTTCTATCTCAACAACTTCTTCACATTCTGCATCAGACACTTCTTCACATTGTGCAACAGCCCCTTCAAATTCTACACCAACCCTTTCCTCATAAGCTATCTCTTCATGTTCCTCCCTTACTCCTTTTTCACAAACACTATCAACTACCTTATCTACTTCATAATTAAGAGATCGTTTAGTTTTTGAACTTCCAAGTGACATCTCCATGTCTTCCACATCATCATTTGGATCTAGCTCTGTATCATAGACCATACGACGAGTTGCTGCTCTAGTACTAAGAGCAGGTGGTGAATCAATTACAACTCTAACAGGTGCAGAAAACCTACGAAGAGCACTCTTTTTCTTTAAAATAGGACTTCCAAGCAACATATCGTCACAATCAGCTTGAATCTTCAATGATGCTTTTCGCTTTTTGGCCACAAGATTGCATAAAGCACCTGAACGAAGGTGTTTTTTTGGAGATCTTCGTAATGTACTCATTTTTCAAGTTCAAATTGCTGCAATATAAAATGAAAGATAACATAGTATACAATTAAAAAATGTGGATCACCAAAGAGTAATAAACATACACCAAAACCATAAAACCAGAATTATTTCATTCAAATTAAAATAAAATCATAAAGTTCATTGTAGAGAGTAATAAAACCACATTTGTTTCATTCAACAAAAGAATAATAATACGCGAAAATTACATACAAAAAGTGTAAGGAGATTTGTTTCATTCAAAGTACATAAGAGACAACAGGAAACTCAATTTTCTTCATTGGATTCAAATCCAAAACACCCTCTATTTGAATCCTTTAAAGCTATATACCAATTACTTGACTCATTCACCCTTGCATAAAAAGCTTTTTTCACTTGTGAAGCTAATACAAATGGATCCCTAATGGATTGAGCTTGTCCTATATTAAAATTTACAAGCGTATAGAACTCCGACTTCTTAACACCCATTCGAATATTCGCCCAATCGCACCAAAACAATGGCACCTTAAAAGTACGATAATCAAGCATAATTATATCATTGATAACACCAAAATACTCCTCTTTATCATTCAATTGCCCACTGTCATGTGATTCCAAGTATACACCGCTGTTTTGAGTTGTTTTTTCAGCTCCTTTTTTATGGAATCGAATTCCATTAATCATGTACCCTTTGTAGGAAGTGACACCACGACTTGGACCTTCGGCCAATTGAGCTAACATGTCATCTACTTTGTTCATGTTAGAAATCTAAAAATAAAAATATACTTGTAAGAAATTTGCACACTAAAAGAAAACGTAAACTTTTATCTTGGCAATAGAATACAACCTTTTCATAAAACCATAACGGGAACCCTTCAGAATGTCGATTCCACAACAAAGTTTGATTGTTATTCAGATTTGAGTGTCTTTCTTTCAGCTCATCCATATGAACATTGAGAAATGGTTCTACAATATCCGAGTTAAACAATACATACCGATGCGCTACTGCCAAGTTCAATCGGTCAAGCTCAAAGCACTCTGCTGCTAATAGTAGATTTTCTTCTAGTAATGTACTATCTTGATTATCATTTTGCTTTAAAAATGTTTCACAAAAGCGTACACATTCAACAGCAAGATAGCGATTTGCAATACATCCTTCTGGCCGTGCATAGTTTGCTACAAATCCTTTCAATTCTTTCATATATCTCTCAAAATGGTACATCCATCGAAATTGCACCGGACCACAAATTCTAACTTCTCGTGCTAAATGAACAACCAAGTGAATCATTGGATCAAAGAAAGAAGGAGGGAAATATTTTTCTAGTTGACAAAGAATTTCAAAGGCTTCTAGTTCTAATTTCATAATTTCCTCCTTATCAACCACACGTTGACACAATCCATGAAAAAACTTAGAGAGCCGAAGAATTGTCTCTCTACAACCTTCTTCCATTAAACCCCTTATAGCAATTGGCAATAGTTGTTGCATAATCACATGACAATCATGAGACTTAAGTCTTGTCAGCTTCTGTTTCTCCACATCTACACAGTTTCTAATGTTAGAGCTATATCCATAAGGCAATTTCAAGTCAAATAGCCTCTCACAAAGCAACTTCTGATCAGATTTTGATAGAGTATAAGCTGCAGCAGGAAGACGAGTAACACCATTTTCTTCATACGGATGGAGATCAGGCATAATGCCCATCTCTGTCAAATCTAATCTCGAGTTGTAGTGATCTTTAGATTTTCCTTTGCAATCGAGCAATGTGTTAAGTATGCTTTCAGAAACATTCTTTTCAACATGCATAACATCAAGATTATGACGAACAACTAATATTTCCCAATAAGGCAGCCTAAAAAAAATAGAATGCTTCTTCCAGATTTGTTCTGTGTCTATACCACGACTCCTCTTTTTTCCCTTTCCAAAGTCATTAGTCACTTTGCTTAACTGCTCAGCTACTTCAACACCTGACAATATAATTGGACATTGTGGTGCTCTTTCCCTTGCCCTTGCTGTTGTATATTTCTTCTTTCTGTAACGGTGTTCTTGTGGTAGAAATCGAATATGATTGCAAAATGACATCTTTTTGCTATGCTTCAACCAAACAACATTTGAGTGCTCGCCACAAACAGGACAACCATACTTTCCTTTAGTCGCACATCCAGCTAAGTTTCCATAAGCTGGAAAATCATTTATGGTCCATAGCAACATGGCCCTTAAATTAAAAAACTTCTTTGTAGATTCCATAATTCAAGTAACTCATCAATTAAGGGCTCTAAGTAAACATCTATGTCATTCCCGGGTTGTTTAGGTCCAGGAATCAACATAGATAGAAAAGTAAATTCATCCTTCATGCACAACGCAGGTGGCAGACTATATACAATGAGCATTATAGGCCAACAACTATATGTAGAACTCATATTTTTGTAAGGATTGATCCCATCAGCAGCAAGTCCTAATCGAAGGTTGTTAGGTTCAAGTTGAAAATCTGGCCATCTCTCATAAACTGCATCCCAAGCCTCTGAATCTACTGGGTGCTGCATTTTCCCGTCTGTTCTTTTATTGGTTGAATGCCATTTTAAGCTTAAAGCCGTCTCTTCTTTTCTAAACATCCTTTGAAACCTTGGTATAATAGGAAAATATCTCAATGCCTTTGCAGGCTGCCCTTGTAGAATCTCTTTTATCTGTTCGTTTTTCTTCCATCTTGGATATTGACAAGTGGGACATTCTTGGGCATCAGAATTCTCTTTAGTATACAAACAACAATCGTTGACACAAGCATGGATATGCTTATAGCTCAGATCAAACATCTTTAGAAACTTTTTAACTGCATACATTGATGTCAGTAGGAGATTATCTTTCAGCAACATATCTTCGATCATCTCCAACATCTCACTAAAGCCAACATCTGAGATTCCATGCTTTTTTTTTAGATTATACAGCCCAACGACAGACGAAATTTTTGTATACTTTGAACAACCTTCATACAATGGAGATTCAGCATCCGCTAATAAACTCTGAAAATCAGCATCACTGTTATCGTCACCAAAATCATTGGCGTTACTTGAAAATACTCCCGCTGCCCGAAATAAATCATATTCATAACTTGTGTTTGTTGTGCTGCGTTGGACTGGATCTTCCCCATGACGAAACCATGTTTTGTAAGATTGGTCCATGCCCCACAAAACTAAGTGTTCGACAACTTTGTGTGAAAGTTGATGACTTAGATTGTGACATTTGTTGCATGGACAAAGAATCTTGGCTGGAAATCCAAGATTCGCCATGGCTGTCTCAACAAACTCTCTAGCTTTTTGCTCATATTCCACCGTTACTCTACAATTTTAGAGCATACGTCAATAATCAAGCACTAACACTTAAACTTATATCCAAAATAAACTATATGATTTTGGTTACTAACCTGTTAAGATGGATCCAACTTTTATCCATCTCCAATGAATTTGTATTTGATGTTGTTCTCTTACTAAAATCTTGTTTTTTGTCTGGGTTTAACAACTGTTAGACAAGACAATCACATTATTTGCGGTTGTAATATCAGGGTCATGACAAGGTCATTCACACACATGCTTTTAAAAGAAAACATGCATTGGTTGAATTTCAGTATATTTGGGTTATTGAAGTTTAAAGCTTTATTGAATTTCATTCAGGGGCAGAGTTGCTTGTTCAGAGTTAAATGATCACTTTTGCTGAAGATTCTAGAGTGGAGTTAATTACTTAATTCCAAT
Organism: Humulus lupulus; assembly: GCF_963169125.1. Lineage (NCBI taxonomy): Eukaryota > Viridiplantae > Streptophyta > Magnoliopsida > Rosales > Cannabaceae > Humulus > Humulus lupulus. Next base: position 29,018,254 of record NC_084793.1, on the reverse strand, counting down.
TTACAAATTTGTTATAGTTCCCTGTAGAGTGTTTGGGATTTCTTTATGGTCTCGTACCTTTTCTAACTGTTAATGGATATAAATTTATAATTGATTCCAGATTTGTGGTTTATAGATCATTATTAGTTCTCAGTTTGATTATATAACCGTGTATGGTGAGTTGTGTTTAGAATAAGTGGTAAACATTTCTAGAAGAACAGGGTTATTTTAGATTTAGAGAGAAAATTAAGACAGAAAATAAAATAGAACTTTAGAGAGAAATAGAATAATAACAGAGAAGGTGAACATTTAAAGAGAATCAAGAGAGGAAGAATTCAGCAATTCATTCATTTCTTACTAGTGTCAAAAACAGTGTCAAGAAGACTGTGGATACTATTTTAACAAAGCCCAGCAGGTCTAGTCGTTTTGACTTTTCTCAGGTAAGCTTTGCTAATTACTAATTTTTTTTAACAGAAATGTGATGAGAAATATTTTTATCACTAATGTTTACTTAGCTCTCCAAAGTTTCTGTTAGGAGGTTGGAGGATATTGGAACCAAAATGATTAACTTATAATTTATTTCTTTTGGGGTACAGATAAAAACACTGAATTTTTTTCCATTAATTTGATGGTTTCAAATGAATATTTGTTATCTAATTCTTATCTAGGGTGCATGTGAAGTGGACAACTTCAAATTTTATGCACTTGACTAGGTTTGCTTTACTACTGGAAAAAGAAATAGATCTTTGATGTGTGTATGATTACACAGGAAAAAAACTATTGTTTGGTACTTTCCTAAGCATTTTTAGACTAGGCTTCATTTCATTCTACTCTAGCTTGTATCCAAATTATTATATTCATATTCAACAGATGTGTTCAATTTTTCTGCAGACTGATTTTAATTTTAGCGACAAGTATGATAGGCTCAAATTGATATCAAACAATAGGAGAATTTTAAAAGAGCTGTGAGTTATGAATTTTCAAAATTTGATAAAAATTTATGAGAATTTACCATAGTTTCTGGATAGCCAACTTTGAGTATCCGTTTTACCAAGTAAAAATGCCTAAAATGATTTTATTTTTGGTGTGAGTGTTTTTTACACAGCCTATTATGGTCCTAAAAATTTTTGGACCAGAATAATAAACCAAATAGATTTTATAAAGTCTCAAAATTTGTTAAAAAGATTGACCTATTCCTAGTCAGCCTTAAAGTAAGATTTTTGAAAATAAATGTCACTAAGTAAAAATAATTATTTTTGTGTAAAATTTTACAAGAAACTGATTGATATAGCCAAGGTTAATTCTGTGAAGTTTGAGAATTTTTGGAGATGTAGTTTTCCAATTATAATTTTCAAACTAATCCAGTTATAACTTAGGACTTATAAAGTTTATACTTAGAGAAACATATGAGGACTTTTCTAAGTATTTAACTAAGAAAGCTACAAATTTATATTGGTAATGGTAAAATTTACTTTAGCACACCAAATGATTATTAAGATTAATTAGATATTAAAGGGGTAATATTTTAGTAACTCGCTGTTTTATTTAAGAGAAAATTTAAAAAAGGTCCAATACTATGGAAAACTTGATTGATTCCCATAGTATTGCTACAGACTATGGAAAACTTGATTGATTCTAATTTGCTATCTTGAGAACTAAAGAAAGCATAAAGAGATGATAAATTGTGTAGCTGGGTTTATAGCTATATGATCTAAAATAGCATGATTATGTAGTTTTAATATAATAACTGTAATCATACAGATTTATATATGATCTAATGCTTTAATATAGTTGTATGTAGTTGTCTAGTGGATTAATTAGAGAAAATATTATCAAAGAAAGTTAAGTATAGTTATTTTCTTCTAATTGTTTCTGTATATTTTCATGAAGAATGGTTGCCATTGGTATATTTGTTAGCTTCAGTTATTAACTTAAGATGATTGATTTGTTTCTAACGTTTTTTTTATGGATCTTATGGACCCTTTAATGATCTTTTAAGCATGTAAAAGGTTTCAGTTTGAGTAACAATATAGAGTTTTTGTAGGCTAAATTGCTGGTTGAATCAAATTATTTGTGAAGAAATGTCTATGGTATTGTATTCCACTTGTCTAATCAAGCTTCAGACCTTAACTGTTGCATGCCATTCCAAACAAAAAAACAAGGCAATCTAGTGTGTTTGACATATATTCTTGCTCTGTCAATTGGTGATGACACTATTTAAATATTCCCTTTAAACTTGTTTGAGAATACATTGGCTGGTGTGTGTTTGATTGACTGTACTGCGGTTATTAGTTATTACAGCTTATATGATTGTTGATAATGAACAACATAATTATTTGCATATTTGTTATGGTTGGTAAGGAACTGTTGTTTTGGCAGGACCTCATATATTCTCTTTCTTTCTTTTTTTTTTGGGGGAAATAAACAGGAGTTGGTTGTTCTAAAATTTGTTTTCTTTGGAATATAATACAGTATATGCTTGTATTCTTATGCAGAGATCTTTCAGGCATGACAGAATCATGGAAGGTCTTAATGTTACTGAAGAAATGTTGAACCCTAACTCAGTGGCGAGGCAGATAAGCGACCAAATTTCGCTTGCAAAAGCTTTTGTTGTGATCCATAAACTCCGTATTCCTTATTGCTCAAATGGTTTTGATTGTTCTAGTGCTGAGATTTTTAATTGCATGTTATAGCAGTTACTTGATTTTCTAGTACCATGATTCTTAGTCCCACTAAAGATTTATTGGTCTAAATCTATTACTAATTTCTAGTACTTTAGTTTCATTAAGCTTTCAAGAGATTCTAGTGTTGTTTTTAATTTAATAATCAGATTCTAAAATGGTAGCCACTAACTAATTGGGTTTGGATCAAAGACAAGATTTTAGCTTGGGTTGTGGCAATTAAATCTAATCTATACATATGGAAATAATGAAAACAATATGACTAAATGAAAATTTTAATCTATACATATAATGAAAAATCTAATCTATACATATAAAAGCTTACCTAACCATCTATCAATACCAAGTCAAAAAATTCAAAAAAAACACAATAAGTTTTCTTCCTTATATCACCGCAGCACACAAACAAATTTTCCAGAACCTACTTCTCTAATACACACAAGTTTTCAACCTTCCGTTATCACCGCAGCACACAATTTTAATCTCAGAACCTACTTCTCTATGGATGAATATTTAAGATATTCAAACTCCTCTAACATTTTACAGATATTAATAATAAGAGTTAAAAGAACAAATTCCGTACCTCTTGCAAATTACCTTTGCAATGCTCCTTGCCAATTCGATCCCTAACCTAAAGAATGTAATCAATACTTAAAAGATTAATACAAAATTAAAATTTGTCAATAGATATTAAACAAGCATGTATGATAAACTAACAAACTAAACAACATGGCAAGCAAGCTCAAACAACCAAAAATAAAAGTTGGAATATGACCAATCAGAATAAGGCTTAACTGTTCAGTGGATGGGTTTAAACTTTACAAAAGTGATATTGCATTGAAATATTGGGCTTTCTATTTTTCTTACTATTTCCAGAATCTGAAGAGATTTTTCTTACTATTTTTCTTACTGTTTAAACTGTTCAGTGGATGCTTTCTATACGTGTTTAGTGTAAAGCAGACCCAAAGTTGGGTTCCCCTTAAAAAAAAGAAAAGAAAAAAAAAAGAAAGACCCAAACTAAACAACATTGCTGTTCCATTGCTTCATGTATGGTTGCTCTATCATGTTCTCTCATGCTGTTAAAGAAAGTGATTAAACTTGATATTTTCACACGAACAAAAAAACAGATGAAACTTATGAAAAGATTAAAATAAAATCATCAAATGGTATATTCTTTTTTGTATAATGGTTTTGAAAATATCATTTAGATTGACTGAGGATGATACAATCCAAGCAATTTCCTGTTCTGTAACTAGTAAAAATACTAAAACAGGTTTAATTACAAAAAAGGAAAAAAACACATTAAGCAAGCGGAATTAAAAATTCAATGATGATATAATTATTGATTTAATTCATACAATATTTTATTAACAAGCAGAAACATCGTAATAGATTCCATGAAAAGATTAAAAAAAATAAGTTAGGATTTCTTAATGTCTATGCTTTAGAAATCATGTGAACAAATGGCTTCTCTATGTATTGACATAAAATCAGAAAATATATTCATGCATATTATATTGGAATGTTTCTAGAGAATGTTAATTGCATTTTTTGAGTTGTATGTCCATTCCTCTTCAATTTTTCCTTAATGCTTTTATCTCTTTAATAAGAAATAGAATGTCATATCAATGATACTACAAGCAATTCTAACAAGAAAAAAGATGAAGAGATTGAAAAAAGAAATCTAGTATATACAAGTAGGAATAATATCATGATGCACATCATGTATGCTAGGTTTAGATAATTGCAAACTAGAAAGAGTAGTTTCATTAGAAACCTGAGGGGCATCTAAAATACCTATCAAATTCATCTACGCAGCAAAGTTCTCCATCTACTAAAACTAGGGCCCCAGCTTCCAACATCCATTCTCCTGCATATAGCACAAATATAGTAAAATTATTTAATCGAAATATTACCATTAATGTCGTACAATATTTAAATATGATATAATAGCTGATTGTTACAAGGAGAATTCCAGAAACATATAAAGAACAAAGATGTAGTACAGGTACAATTTGAAGCCAAGGAACTAAAACAACTTGTCACGAAAATACAAAAACATTCTATCAAAGATAGACCAAACCACTTTTATTTTAACATGCTTTCTAAAATATTAATTGTGAACACAGGGTACAAGCTTACAAGAACCCAAATTTAGCAAAAGATGAAGACAGAAAATCACTACTTTCATATCACAACCATCTGATCAGATTATTTAGCCCCATGGAAGCAAGAATTGGAGTTTTATGATGAAAGATTTGGTTATCATAACAAAGATGTTCTCAGTCATTGAGAGAGTTACTGACTTGAAGTGTGAGCAAAAAGGGAGATATAGAGAGAAAAGTAAGAGCAGAGACAATGAGATGGGGAACAGGACTAGGATGTCCAAGGTGGTGGCAAACCATGCAAAAAGTTAACGCAAACTAATCACAACTTCTGTCAGATTCCTTACTCCATGGATACAAGTTTAGGATGGAGAAATGAGAAACATACCTCCATCCTTGACTGCAGTGACAGTGAGTCCAGCACTAGTGCTTCCTAAGCCAATAGTGACAACAGATCTGTTACTTAACTTTGCAGCAAATTTCAAGAACTGAGATTTCCCGGTACCTGAGAAAAGCCTTAAAAAATTTTACTACATATATACATATACATGTAACTTTTTCCGTATAATGCTTTAATGATTACATACAGATTCAAAAAAAGAATCTGAACTCATTAGCAGTTGTTCACCAATGATAGTAATATAAATATATATATTTGGGTATATTGAAATAATGATAGTAAAACAGTATACTAAACTTAAAATCTGCTTTCTTTTTCAGAAAGACTGATCAGTGATCCTGTGAAGTACTGAACTTAAACAAATTATTGACCCAATAATAATAAGTAAAGAAACAGATATAAAACAAAACCCATTTTCTGAAACATTATTAATAATTAAAATTCAAAAGTAAGTTTAATTCCACACGCCTTACATAAATATGTATAGATCAGATTATATGTAGCTAACAGAAGCAGACAAACTGATAGTGAAAGCACAACGAATACGAAAGAAAGAAAAAAACAAAACTATATATGTTTTATCAAATGGATAAAGAGCACCCCAGTAACAAGCTAATAAAAATTGTTTCTTGTTGAAGCACTAGTATCAAGCTTCATGAAAACAAAATGTTAAAAAATAAAGTAAAGGTGCCTAATTTGTGTACCTGAGAATGAGTGAAACAGCTAGTGGGTTTGAGTTATTTCTCAGAATAGAAGAGGCTCCTCCATTGATAGAGCAAATGAGAACTTGGTACAAAGAGAGGGCTGACCTGCAAGAGCAAGCTATGGGACCTGCAAGACTGAAGAAATGCATATTATAAATGCAGATTAGAAACAAATGTCCGATAAAACAGAGCAACAATCTACACAAAACCCACACTGCAATAACAAAAACAAAACAAGCTACGGGAAGACATGCAAGAAGGCTCACCTGCAAGAGCAAGCTACGAACAGACCACGAACTGAAACCGAGAGACCAAGAGAGAGACCGAGTCTACGGGAAACCGAGAGAGATAGACCACGCACGGACCAGGAATGGAAAGACGAAGAACATTGAAGATTGAAGGGACTGAGAGGAAGGGGAAGACCGAAGAATGGTTGAGGAAATGGGTACACGGGTTGAAAAAAGTTAAGTAAAAAAAAGTTAAGTAAAAAAAGCTAAGTTATTTTGGCGGTACCTTATTTTAAGTTGCCGCCTGAAATTTTTTTCATTTACCATAACTCTTTTTAAAATCTATTATAATCATGTGTTATGCTAATGAGTTTTTGGTGTAGTGTTCATATCAGTCCTATCATATATAATCTCTATTATATACAGTACATTTACCAAGATGTCTATCGACATCAGTAATTTGAATCTAGACTATTTGCATCTCATATGCTTAATAAATCATACTAGTAACTATTCATTAAAGATTCATTACTTTAATATGTTACTGACTATTTTATTCATTGTATATGATGAATCTTAATTCTCATGTACAAATACAAGATCATGTCCTCATAAATGAATATAAAATTTTCTTGATATTCATATAAATTATTCAAATAAGAATTATGACATTCAAATATAATAAGATTATATTTTTATTTAAATCAATAAAATGTATTTACATGCTTTTATGGCATAAATCCTAACAATTTCTTGGTTACGGTGAAAGTAAAAAAGGATATTGTTGTTTTGATCCAACTTCTCAAAACTTATATGTATCTCGTCATGTTGTTTTTCTTGAGCATATACATATCTTTTCTATTCCTAGCACTACTCATAACTTGACCAAAAATCAGATCTTATTCACATTGATCATTTCTCTGAGCATACAATTACCTATTCTCATCAAGTTCCTCAAATTGTAAAGTCTTAATTAGCTCGTCAATTTGAGATGAAAGATTTGGGTTCTCTACGATACTTTTTTGGGTATTAAAGTTGCTTTCTCTCCAAAAGGTTATCTTCTCCCTCTGTCAAAATACACTGCTGAAATTCTTGAGCAAGCTCGTCTTACTAATACTAAAATTGTTGACCGTCCTTGTGAGCTAAGTGTTCAGTATTCTCCTTCTAATGGTACATATTTGGAAGATCCCATCTTATATCGCACCATTGTTGGTAGTTTGGTCTACCTTACTATTACTCGTCCAAACATTGCATATGTTGTTCATTTGGTTAATCAATCTGTGTCTTCTCCTACTACTGTTCATTGGGCAGCCGTTCTTCGTATTTTGAGGCATCTTCGAGGTACCATCTTCCAAAAAAATTCATTTCCTACTTCCTTAGAGCTATGTGCATATTTTTATGCTGGTCATGGTTGTGATCCCATAGATCGTAAGTCAGTCGCTGGTTTCTGTATCTTTTTGAGAGATTCTCTTATTTCTTGAAAGAGTAAAAAAACAAACTGTGGTATCTCAATCTTCTACTAAAGCAAAATCTCATGCTATGTCATCAACAACCAAAGAGATTGTTTGGTTATGTTGGTTACTTGTAGATACGAGTGTTGTTCTTTCTCATCCCACTCCTATGTATTGTGACAACCAAAGTGCTATCCATATTGCTCACAACTCAGTCTTTCATGAGCGCACCAAACACATTAAGGTCGATTGTCATTTTACTCGTCACCACCTAAAGCATGGCACCATTGCTTTGTTTTTTGTTCCTTCCAATTTGCAGATTGCATACTTCTTTACCAATTCACATCCTATTTCACGATTTCGCTTTCTAATTGGCAAACTCTCAATGCTTCTTGCTGCAACATCGTGAGTTTGAGGGGGGTAAGGGTTATTTTAGTATTTTTCATGTTATAACTTTAGTATAAATAACATGTTTTTCTATTATTGTATCAACCCTAATTTTATAATAAAGAGTAGTCACCTATTCTTCTTTTCATCTTTTTGTCATCTTTGTTTTTTTTTTTGTTGTTGAATATTTCACACTTTTTTCTTAATATTCTCGTAAAAAAATAGAGAAATTATATTAATTTGGAATATTAGTCCGTTGATTCAGTTACATCCATGAGACGAACAGGATTGAACCTTTGCTATAGAAATGCTTAGGTCATCATTTCAAAAAAGATGGACGACAAACAAGAATAACTGCCCACATTTTTCTCTTTGCTATTTTTAATTGATTATTTGACTTTCCAATTCTAACTTCATTAATTTGTTGTCTTGAGTGTGGACGTCTAAACTAATTTTAAGAAGTTATATAATAATAATAATAGTTTTGTTGTATTGTGTTGTGTTGTCTAACGTAACCATGCATGCGTGTAAAATCTAGATTGAGTTCGAAGTTTCTAGCCTAGGTATGTTTGTGGGAAGTCATTTTCAGTCACTTATTATATTTTATAAAACTTGCGTGTTTTGCCTTTTGTAAATTTATTATATATGTATGAACGATCAACTACACAAACAATAAGAGAACTGATGTATTCATAAAACCAACTTTTATTAATTACCTTTAATTCTAACTTTGTCATTGTCAGAATACTTATATGTAAATAAGTCATTTCCAAATGATCTATTTTCCATATAATAACTAATTATTCAGGTTAACTGCCAAGTTTACATAATTGGCAAAGATCAAAGTACTTCAAAATGTATGATTATGAATATTAAATATAGTTCGATCATAGAGTAAATTAATTTAATTAGTATGAAGATCTTACAATTGCCACTGGTATACATAAACCTCTTTCCAATAGAATCGGCTCTGAGATTTTAGAAGCCTAATACAAAAGTATCTTATTACATATAAAATAGTAATTTTCTAAATTTTGAAGCTTTTTTTAAGAATTAATAATATATTTTTAATTGGGAATTTAGACAGATCTAACTCGCCAATATTTTCGAACTTGATTAGAAGATGAAAACCACATCAGAAACTCCACCATTCTCTTCAATCCAAGCAATACTCAAAGCCAGTTTCCCATCAGTACTAGACCACTCAAAACCCGCTTTAGCACCATTCAACACACACTTCTTTGGGGCCTCACTTGAGTAGGCCAAGAAATTTCCTCGACCTTTGACTTTGATATGGGCACCAGAGGATTTGTAGTCCAACTCTTGGATAGTCCCTCCACTATTGAACATGTTTGTGAGTCCAACTGGGGCAAACTTGATACTGCCACCCAGTTTTTGAACTGGCACAAAGCTGAAAATCTCAAAGGTAGATGGTTGAATAGTGAACTGAATTGCATCAGATTTTGGAGTCATTAGACTAATTTCACCAGCCTCATTGAGATAGACCACATATTCTTCAGCTTCTCCCATCTGGGCAGCCTCTAATTTTTGATCCCATTCAATCTCACTCACATGGATTGAACCAGACATTGGCTTGTAACACTCAGAATAGCCTTTAATTCTTTGCTCCTTTGGGTCCCAACCAGCTCCTTGGCAGTTAAAAGCTCCAATCACACCACCATACTAATCAATCAAGCAATGAGATTAATTTTAGTGATTTTGACAATTTAAATAATAATCAAAACAAAACCCAGATGAGAAAAAGTGATAATTAGTGACTACCTTGTTGAAGTTCCATATCTTGAGAATGGTCTTATTGTCAAGTAAGGGGTTTTTGAAAAGACAGTCTCTGGATGGGAGAGCAAAATGGTGGCACTTAGGAATGGTACCATCAGGGTAAACAAGCTTGTTTAAGAGCTCAAAATTGTGGCCTCCAACTGAGTCACTAACATAAACAGGTCCTCCACAGATGGCCCTTGATCCAGCATGAAATTTGGCACATAAATGGTCAGATTGGAACATGTCCCAATCAGGCTGAATGATTTGACCCATCCACATGCTGTTATAGGCACAGTGAATCATATGTACTCCTTGTAACCAATAAACTCCCATTGGGTCTCCATTTGGATCCTGAAACCAAAAATCATCTCCTACAAAAATAAAATAAAATAAATAATAAAGTTATACATATAAAATTACATGCAAGTGTACTCTCTGATAACAATGCTCATACCAAAAGCACAGAACACTTTTCTTACCTACTCTTCCCATAGAAATTTGCTTTGTCCCAAGGAAGAAGAAGTCATTGCATTGTTGCATGCTAGATACAAGTCCTGTCCCATTAAAGTTCTTCTCAAGAGAATTGGTCAGTCCCGTGTAATAAGCCTTTGCAAGCTCTACTCTGCCTCCATAGTCCTCAGAAACATATTCAAGAGTCTGCAAATCCATGTAATATTCAACTAAGTATGCAGATAATATATAATAAAAACATAACATATATTTAAGTGTATATATTTTACTTACGTGAATTACATCAACTTTGACTCCTGTGATACCAACTCCAGCGAGGTAAGAGTGCATAGAATCATAGAAATCATCAGCCTGGTTAGGATTAACAAGTCCAATCCCACCCTCAACGATTTTAACCACAGCAAGATCAGTCATAGTCCCATCAAGGCCAGGAGAGAGTTTGCATGAAACTAGCTTTGAATCAAGATTAGTTGATGAGCCAGGCCTGACACCACCCCAAGCACCACAAAGAGCATGCCAAACATAAATATCATCTAAACCTTTAAACTGGGTCCTCAAATCTCTAGTGAATGCCCTCATTCCATAGTTTCCATCCTTTCGTAAACACCTTCCTCCACAACCTTCTTCACTTTCTTCTTCTCCAAAAAGCTCATCCAACTCTTGTTTTAGCTTCTGAATCTTAGCTTCAGACTCAGAAACATCAGCTGCTCTTGCTTGAAGACTAGCCTTATCAAGCTCCTTCTCAGCGTGTTCTATCTCAATAGCCTTGGAGATAAGTAGTTTAGGCTTCTTAGGATCAAATTTTGGAGTCTCCGAACCTAAGAAAGTTCCTCCTTTGTAGTTTCTGAACTTCTTACACTCATCAAAACGGTAAAGCCTTGCTGTCATTTGAGTCCCACCAAGGACTAGATTCTTGGCATCTTCATTAGGGTCCTCACCATCTTTGTTAATGCTTTGCCAACCATCATCGATGATGAGAAACCTCGGCGAAACACCACCTAAAGTGAACTCATTCAAGCCATGAAAGATGCCAACTGGCTCAACAGTCAAATAAAAGGCATCCCAAGTGCACCAACCAAACTTGTCAACTATGTTAGGGACTTTCTTCTCTTCCAAGAGCCTGAAAGTGTTGAGATGAACTCTTAGAGCACTATAAGCCTCTTTCATCAAGTTATAGGGGTTATCAGAGACATGAACATAAGCTATGGCTTCAAAACTGGACACTTTCGCTTGTGAAGAGCCGCTCTCTGCACTGATCATGAGTTCTCCATCAGAACCAGGATGAAGAGCAGACCTGAAGCTCCCCTCAATGATGGGAACGATTATCACGTAAGACTTAATCTCAGGAACATCTAAGAGCACCCATTGTGTCTCCATTTGCAAGTCCGAACCAGAACTCCCTACCCACATGGTTGACCACCACGTTTTGAACCTGAAGATACTCAAGAAATCTCTGCCATTGAATTTTCCCAAACAGTTGTTCAGCCTATCAGACGGTTCCTCGTGAATGAAGCCAAGGAAACCACCTTTATGAGAAAGCGACAGTACACGTTGGAGCAAAGGAAGTGAAGCATCCGAGGATTGAGAAGAGTTTGAATTACAAAATTGTTTGAAAGTGACATTTTTGGGAACTTGAGAGAGCAAAGGGACACCTTTAACACTAAACTTTTCATGAGATAAATCAAAGTATTTCTCCAGAGTCCTTGATTCAAGCACATGGTGGACTGGATTAGCAGGGTCATTAAGGGGTGCCATGACAGAGTAAAACAGAGGATTGGAGGTACAAAAGATCTTAAAGAATGATTAAAAGAAAACCCAGTTGAGAATGGAAGTCAAATATACATACACAAGAATTTCACTTGGACGAACATAGAAGATTTGAAGAGAGAGAGAGAGAAAAGGAAGTGTTATGTTTGTACGACTGAAACGAGAAAGAATAGTAGAACTTGTTTGGTTGAATGGAAAAGAATGGGAAGGGAATGTACATATTTATAGAGTGGAAAAGATGGAATAATTAAATAAACATATAATGAGAGAGAATCAAGGAAGTTATCCAAATAAAAATAAAAAGTTGGACGGTTGTCAAGGTAATTAAGCAAACTTCTTTGTTTTTTTTTTTTTTTTGCTTTATATCTTCTTTTGCTCCTACATTGAAAAACATTATTATATGAAGACAAACAAACCGACTAAAAGACACTAGTAGAAGACTAGAAGTCATTGTAACGTCCCAGAAAGAACTTCAGAAGATAAGAGGGGAAAGAGAATTACTAGTCAATATTTTAAAACTAGTCAAGGTACATTGGAAACTGAAATACGTGTATGATCTATGATGATGTATGAATGCATGCATACATTCAAATTTTTGGGTCGTTTTATACATAATGGGAAATTCTACGCATAATATTATAAAAAAATCCTATTATTATTAATCTTTTTATTTTGATGCTAAATATTTATCTCCTACTCAAAATATCTCGAATTCTAAAACATTCTCTTCTCTCTCTTTCTCTTTTTCATTATCACGAAATCCTCCCTAAAACCTACAGATTTATATGATTTTCTTATAGAAATCATTATTAGACATTTCTATTGTCTCTGTAAAATCATCAATATAAAAGCAATATCTATTTTAAGAGTTTTTAGAGGAGAAAAACCATCAGTAAGAATTATAATAGTAAATTCCATTATAAAAATTCTAAAATTATATTCATTGTAAATAAATAATTAGAAAACAGTACAGGAAAATGGAAAGTCCCTAGGTATGTTTATGATTTTTTACTTTAGGATAAAAAGCAAGTTATATTCAAGCAAAAAACAGTAAAGTTATAACATAAGATATTCTTAAAATAAAAAGTTTTAACACATTACAGAAAGATACTCATAAAATTATGGGGCCTTCGTATAATATTAGAAAAGTAAAACCCAATATCAATTAATCATTGTGAACATGTCCATTATATTTAAGTTTAAAAAGAAATGAACATGCAAAAGAAAAAGTCCCAAGGGACCGCGATTTTTTCTGGAGTTTGTCCCTCCAGCCAGTACATTTTCTCCTAATTTTATCGGATTTTGTGTTGACGATCTCAAAGCTCAACATTCTACTGCTCTCTAAAAGGGGACATTATGGATAAGATCATGGCACGAAAATTGACTGTACCCCAAATCTGTTCAACATAGACCCTACTCCCACTCAAAAGAATTTTCCGTCTAGATATTTTATTGAATAGTTACAGGTAACTCATCAAACCTCTTAGTAACAACAAGATCATTAATACATGAAAATTCTAGTCATGAACATGATGAACATTAAAACTTCCTCAATTAAGCAAGAAATATTCAAAACAGGGAAAAACTGTAAGATAACTTCCTCAATATAGTGTTTCTAATGTGTTGTTATGCACATGGTGACTAATTTCTGCTCAAACCAGTAAAGATAAACTGTAGAAAAAGCTTATTTAAGGGTTTTTGCTTATTCTAATGATAAAAGAATTATTTCTGTAAAAAAAATGTCAAAAAGAATCGAATTCCAAGAATAAACTACATTTATCAAGTGACTTGGTTCCATTTACAAGAAAATGATTTCTATTAAGGTTATTTGACAATGCTTAACTTGTACAAAACTAGAAGAGATTACAAGCACTATAACATCAAATCAGGCTCTATGTCTAACAATAGAGGCTCTTAAAATATCTATCAATAAAATACATTGATTTACCATTTTCACAAGTCCATTATACATAACTAAAACTATTAAATAGAAATATAAGTAAATAAACTTAATAAAATATAAAAACCAAATAACTAACTAGAGACACAACAACGATTGTTAATAGCCACAACGCAAATATTATTCCAATATATATATTTCAATTCACAATTAGGCAATAAAATATTAAATAGTATCTCCATCCAATAAAGTTCGACCACTAGGAAGCAATACAACAAGAAAAATAAGCCCATAAAGGGAGATGAAAGAATTTAAAATACAGTAGAGAAAAAAACACAGATAACTTTATGGAGATTTAAAGAGTGTCTCTATGCAATACAATTCCTCATAGTTGCCATTAATAGTGGAAAAAAAACAAAGCAATGTAGGATTCAATCACATTGTAATCAGAGTGATCAAAGAAGTACCTTACAAAAGGATTTAAGTATTCCATTAAACATGTATAGCATCAACAAGAAAAGCCACAAGTAAATCAATCAAATTCGAGGTCTCCAAAAACTCAACTACTTGATCATTTGGAAACAAAAGAAATACCTTATCACAATTCATAGTGGAAAGCATTAAAAAATTAATGGCGAAGAAACTAAATCATGGATCTCAACAATGTTTACACACTGGGTAATTGAACTAGGCCCCTTTTCTTTCTTTTTGATAAAACAAAAAATAATCCTCACTTGATTTATTCTATTATTATTTTGTAATATGTTTTGGTAAATGTCTAATATTGGGGTTTTCTTTCTTCTGGTGTTAGATTTGGTCTTGGTATCAAAATATTTAATTATGAATTAAATCCATGAATGATACTCAGGTGAAAAGACTTGCTGCTACTCTTTGCATAAAGTCACTCACCAAATGACAGCCTAACATCACCAAGGAAGTAGAAAAAAGCTGGTTTAATGACATACCATATATATGTATGCATATCAACCTAATATTCTATGAAATAGCGACTAAAATTTTCTCTCTATTACCGAGCAATAGCGAGGATTTTAAATGTCCTCTCTATAGTTCAACAATAGAAACAAAGTATTAGCGAGGAAGTTTAACGAAAATTTCGTTATCTCTATTCGATATAGCGAGGATTTAGAAAGCTTTAGCGACAAATTCGTCTCTAAAACCCAATTTTGTTATAGTGCCAACACAAAATGATATGTTGGTTTCTCTAAGAAGCTTAAGGACCCTAAAAAAGGAAGCAACTCAGGCAAAGTTGCTTGCAATACAACTGAAAAGGACCTCAAAGTCTATACAAAAAGATTATTACACCATTTAAAAGTGTGTGTTTTTACAATCTAATTAATGTACCAATCATCAAACAAACCAAGCAAACACAATTCAATTATAAAATAGTAATACTAAATAAGTTTATATAAAATCAAACACCATTTACCCTAGACTAGAAACTAACCATCTGCCAATATCAATTCAACTAATTCAAAAAACATGCATGTTTTCTTCCTTATCTCACCGCAACACACAAATTTCTCAGATCCTACTTCACTAAGACACACAAGTTCTCAACCTTCTGTTATCACCGCAGCACACAACAATAATCTCATAACCTACTTCACTATGGATGAATATTTAAGATATTCAAACTCATCTAACATTAGCATAATATTAAAACAAAGGTAAAAGGCATACCACTTGCAAAATGCAGACAAAAATAAGAGTCTCCCGTGAAAGATTGCTTGCACACAAAGTATCTTGCCTCTTCTCTTGGAGGCAGCCATCCAGAAAAGTTTTAACTATATTACAAATAGAATAAAAATACAGAGATAGAGCCATATATTAGCAATATAACATCACCAAACACAAATCTCATTATTTATGATCAAAACCCATACAATCAATATTATAAATTTTCACATGAATAAAAGCCTAATAAATCTAGATTCTAGAATATGCATAAATCAAATCTATAAAATCCAAATTTCATACACAAAGGCCAACAAAAGGACTAAAGAAAAGGTAATCTAAATCCATATTCTCAAATCACAAACATTAAGTATTAAGCACCATATTCTCACACTTACAACATCTCTAAATTTTCTCTTTGTATTCTCTCAATTAGAAATAATTCCAACACAAAAAATTATATATGTATTGACTATATTCAAAATGTTTTCTTGATATAAGTTGAGTAGAGACAAAGAACACACATGGAGAAATAATTTGAATCATTTTAAGCAAACAATCCACACATGTAAAAAAAAATGTTGAAAAGGCAAGGAGCACCAAAGCCATAATACAACAAATAGACCTGTATTAAAAAAAATTCAAATTTATATTAGTTATAACATACTGTGTGTCTTGTAGATACCTAAATCTATATAAGAATAATTTCTATTGTAATATAGAATATCGGTTTAGCTTCTTGACCATTCTAGTGATAGAGAAAAGTAGGTACAAATTCATTAAAAAGTGAAAAACACCTAAAACAAAACTATTTTCTATTAACAACACATTAGTTCATAAGAATATAGTGTCATGAGTTATCTAATTAGCTGTCATAAAATCATATTTAATTTCATTTATCTTATCTATGTATAATATTCACATTTTGACAAACATAGAATATAACCATCTTTCTTAACATTTCTTTATGTACATAGACAAAAAAAAAAGGATGGCAAGCACCTATTATTTATCTTTATATAATATGCACTATATATATACAGAAATTTGGTTATTCATCAATAATATGTAAATGGAAGTTTGACTTACCTGATTGTGAAATAGGGGATCAAAGAACCAGATCAGCAACAAGGGGAGAAACCAAGACTTATACCCACTGATAATACCCCAAAAAACAAAAATCAATACAAGTTTTACTAAACAAACTAAAACACTAAATATCAAAATCAAAGTTAAAAAAAAAAATCAAAATGCCTTACCTCTTGAGCTACTTCGAGAGAGGCTTCAGTGAGGTGAAATTTGAGAGAGGCGAGGGAAAGAGGAGAGTGTGAGAAAGAGAGGCCCTGTGAGTGTTTAAATTAGCTAGCATACAACCTCTCTAGTTTTAATTTTCTGTGTTATCTCAATTAGAAACAAATATATATAATCAATATTCAAAACACTTTCTTGATATTAATTTGAAATCTGAAAAAAGAAAAAAAAAACTATAGAAGAAACTAACAACTTCGTGAGTGATTGGGTTACCTGGGTCTTGGTTTAGTTGCTCCGTGCTCGTGTGTGCTCCAACAGCTCAACGGGAAAGAGTGAAGAGAGACTAAACGTGGCGTTGTTCAGTCGGAATTTAGAGTATCGGGGCTTGAGGAAGAGAGAGTCGATAGACTCTGTTAGAGAGAGAGTTTTACCTAGGCGTGGTCATGGCGTGATGGAGAGAGTCGATAGACTCGATGAGAGAGAGACTAAACGTGGTGTTGTTCAGTCGGACTTTAGAGTATCGGGGCTTGAGGAAGAGAGAGTCGATAGACTTTGTTAGAGAGAGAGCTTTAGCTAGGCGTGGTCATGGCGTGATGGAGAGAGTCGATAGACTCGGTGAGAGAGAGCGCGATGGAGAATGGAGAGGGAACAGATAAAATGAAGGCAAGAGAGAGAGGATGAGGCGTGAATAGGGTGATGGAGTTCAGATATTAGATGGGCTGAATCCGAATGAGAGAGAGAGAGAGGAAACCCCCAAATGATATTTTTCATTTTCATCTGGCGCTAAGTATTTTCACTTTCCGCCTCTTTGGGTAAAATTTCAGCTTGTTTTTTTTATTAGGATATATTTATAACACTTCTAAATATACGTAATATTTTAACGTAATATATAAGCAAAATTGTTGTAGTGAATAGTTGTTTTGTCACCTAAGTCGACCACGTGTACATTTTGATGTGTAATATATTTTTGAAACTGAATTTTGGGATCCCAACTGTAAAACTTTATGAGATTTCAATGAATAACCAAATGTTTTATATTTAATGTCTAGTAACGGATTTTATCTCAGTTTAGTCACACTTTTAACCTAAAACATCGATTAGGGAGTTAATGACATGTTTTAACTCACTTGGTAATGACTCTAAGGAAGTAGGGCGTTACACACAGCATCTGGTGTCACAATGATGGTAGGAGGCATGGTTGGATCATCAACATAGTCCAGAGGAATATCCAGTGACTCTGAGTCTGAATCTTCCTTGGAGCCCCTCAGTTTCTCCTTAATAAACGTCAGGATATGACTGACTGCGTCCAGGATCACTGACTGATTCTTCAGGAGGGTCTCTTGTCGACCCTCAACTCTGTCCAGCCACTCAATCAACTTGGCGAGCTCAGAGGCTTAGGCTGGGTTGGGGCTGGAGTTGGGGCTGGGGCTGGTGCTGGTGCTGGGGCTAAGGCTGGGGCTGGTGCTGGGGCTGAGGCTGTAGCTGGAGCAACATGAGGGGTTGGACCTGTAACCTCCTCTTCCTCCGGGGCAGCATCATCAAATATCTTGGCTGCCTGAGAAACTATTTCTGTGACTTTCTCAAAAGTCGCATCCTCCTTTTCATCAGCCTCCCCGGGATCCTGGCTAAGTCTGGGATAAAGAAGAAGATCTCCCTTTGTCAACGATCAATAATAGTCTTTTTCTACTGGTCGAGGCTTCAACATCAGAAGGACGATCAACTGCAAATAACATAAAATATTTGGTTAACTCAAATAATAAAAAAGATAAGCATATAGATAAAAAAAATAATTGTTTAATGTCAATCAAATATAACTTACATTCTTCTTCGATAACATCGGTGAGATGACAAACTTGGTGAAATCCTTGTTCCTCCGATGCGACCAACTAAGCATCCTTATGGGGACCATGTTTCCCGAGCTCACAACAAACTTCGTCGCAAGCTACTAGATAGCCTCATATGCCCAAACTGTAAGGTCGGGCATAACCATACATATTGTACTTGGACTCTTGCTGCACCTTGGCATCCTTCTTGTTGTCATAGTTGGTCTTTTGCTTCACTGAGTCTTTCTTACAAGACTGCAATAGCCTCCCATAAGAGTACTTCCCCCATGGATAGCTGAAGAAGTAGTCTACGTCCTCAACAATCTTCCGAATATCTTGCCATATATGCAACTTGCCCTCTATGGCATTCAGAATCCCCTCAACCAACAAACATAGACCAAGCTTGTACAGATCTTCCACAACATACCAAGCTCGATTATAGCTCGATAGAGCTCGATGACACTCATCCTATCGAGCACCTATCGAACTATTCATGCTACCCCTATCGAACCTATTGAGCAACTAGTATGTACCCAGAAAAAAAACACACAATATCGATGAACCCATTCCCTTCCACAGATCATAGAGCCCATATTCCAAATGAAAGACTTATTTTTTCGATTAAATAAGGAATGGGTATTTGAGATCTAACCTTTGATTTTAGTGGGAGAAAATCGTGTTGCCGTGGGCCGTCGAGTTCCAATTGTGTTCGTTTGTTGTGGGTCGCCTGAGATGCTCTCGACGGGGGTTGGGCTCGACAGAGGCTGGGGCTCGTCAGAGGTTGGGGATCGACGGGGTATGGGGCTCGACAGGGGTTGGGGTTCGAAGGGGTTGGGGCTTGACGGGGGTTGGGTTCGATGGGAAGTTGGGGTTTTTTGTGTGTGAGAGAGAGAGAGAAACCGAGTGTATATAGAGATGTAAAAAAAAAATTGGTAGAAAAATGGGAGGGGTATTTTTGGTAGACGAGGAATGTTTAGCATCCAAATGAAATAGTTAATAGTGGTGGTATTTTTTGCTATAATAGAAACTATTATGCATGAATAGTGAAATTTCCTTACAAAATTTGTTATTTTTAATAATTTATATATAAAATAATATTTTTAATTTTTTTGAGTGTCTTTGTACATGTAAAAAAATAGTATTTTTCAAAATAATTAAGCTACATTATGTGGGAGTCCTAAACACAGACCTGACTCGCCTGTCCTCAAGGTCGGGCCTACATCATATGATGGGATTTTACCACTTGGTTGAATTTTTAATATTAGTACAGTGTTATAGGTATATATTTTGAGATGCAACCTCAATTTTTGCACGGTCAAATTTGTTTAATTAATCTCAATTATACAATTAAATATTATATGGACCCATTTAAAAATATTTATGATTGAGAAAACGTACTTGTCATAATGTATAATTTAAGTGCACATTAAAAATGTATCTATCATTACTAATATATTTTAGGTTGTTTTTTCGGTTTACCTCTATATCACGGTTATTTTAGGTTCATCCTATCCTACTGACGAGTCTCTATCTCAAAATATGGCTAAAGAAACATCATCCACAAGCTCTGCAAGTTCTAGTACTCCTATAATATCACCCTTGTCACTTACTCCTTCCCCATCTTTCCGTAAATCCACAGCCAATAAACTTGATTTTCTTTACGAACTATCATATGTTCCTGAAGAAAACAAGATTGCCAACAACAACCTTCCCTTGATCAACCCGTACCAAATATTCCCAAAATCCATCACTCCTTTTACTCGTTCCATTAAAGCACTTATCAAACCATCCTATAAAGCCCCAAAAGAATATATCCAAGCCTCTAAATTCAGTGAGTGCCAATTAAGACCTACTCCTGAGGTCCAATTTGTCACTTTGCAAATCCCTCCTGAGTTTATTCCCGAGTGGATTGCGCAAGGATTCACCCACATACACTTTGGTGCCATTCGCTTAGCTATTTCTCTTCATGGCCGAAAGGGCCTTCCGATCGGTTGCCGAATGGGTCTGCTCGACACCCGAATGAGAAAATACCAACATGCAAGCATTGCCACCATAGAGACTACATTAAACGCAGGAACAGTAATAACTACACTGTTTCCTAACTTTAATATGTCTCTCAAGGACAACCGCTTAACCGATGCTTTTAAAGTAGAGGTCCAACTCTCTGGAATTGACCAAGATCTCACCTCCATTGGAGCTACCCTTCACTACCAGATGGCGTACAGACTCCAAGATCACGCTCTAGATCTTTCCTTGCCAACAGCTGACGAAGCATTACTGGTATCAGTGGACTCTACCCAAGTTCCAACATGCACTCATATTCCAAGGCAAATCTCTACAGATGATCTTATGAAGATTTTGCCTAGTTCATGGATAACAAATTATGAGATGCTCCATCAACCTCAAAAAGCTGTCCAGACTCTTACTGAACCATCTTATCATAAACGAGAAGATGGCTCTGTCGAAATAATTTTTGACAGAACTCAAACCAAGGCTCCCAGTTGCTTTACCACCCAGTATATGATGACATCCGTCACACCGGCTGATGCGGAAATCCAGTCTTTCGATTCTCAAGGCAGTCCTATTTATGCTTTTGAATCTTCAGATGGACATAAGTATTGGGATGTTTGCGACTGCAAAAGTTGCCTAAGATCAGAAGAAGACCTCCCAAAGCCAAAGCAACGTCTGAGCTCGGGAAAACGACTAAAGCAGCGGCTAATTCAAGGAGAAAAGGAAATAGGATTGTTAGGCCAACCCTCTGGAAAGTTTGACTATATAGTCAAATATTCTACTCCCAAAGGCTTACCTGACTCTCCTCCAGAACCAACTGGATGGAACATTGAGCTTCCGCCCACGGGCTCCCAAGAGCCTCCATTTTTGGCTCCCCAAAAGAACATTTTGCCATGCTACAAAAAGGCGGCAAAATGGATGCAACATCATGGCGAAGCTTTTCCTGCTCAAAATCAATTCCAACAAATTCCACAAGTATGTATGATGACTACCGCTGATTATGAGTCAGATTTTCCTCCACTTAAGAAGTTTGACAAGCAAGATGACCAAGGAACAGTCTCTCACTAACCAAAAGTTCAAAACCCCACAACCAGAAATGCAGACGGGACTCTTAAAAAGATATCTCCGGCCGTAGAAGTTCTCAATTGGCAATCAGAAAACATGATTGTCCAAAATAAGGTCTTGAAACAAGTTGAGTTACAAAATACCAGAATAGAGACGGCAGTAAAACAATCCCAGAATACTATCATTGACAAACTCACTGCAAAGATCCAACAAACTCATGAAGAACTTCTAGCTATCATCAAAGCAAACTCAGTTCCGATGCCAGTATTTCTAGCAAAAGAAGCTGAGATGAAGAGCCTCAAAACCCAATATGAATCCCTCAAGAACAGGTTCTGCCAACAAGAACCGACAATGGTACCTTCAACCAGCTACTTGGGAACTTCATCTCCGTTCGGGATAGCTACGACGCCGGTCCCTTGGAAGTTTGCTACAATGCCAAAATCCTCTCAGCCCTGTCCTATTACCGGATCTGTACAAGAAGACTCTGTTGTAAGATTGAGGCGCATGCTTGATGAAAACCAATAACAAAAGTTAAAAAAGGGAAAGAAAAAAGAATCACCGAGCCAAATGACAGATGAACCCAAACAACTTATGGTTCATCCAGCCGCAAACCCTTTGTCACAAATGATTCGCCATACAAGCACTCTCCACATCGCAGATAGTGAAACGGACTCAGAGGGACAAAGTTCTTCGACTAGTTCAGACAATTCTTCGGGTGACTGGTTTGAAGAAATAAGCTCAACCTCTGAGGATTCCATATTGAGTGACTCCGGAAGCTTATCCAGTAAAACTTTGTCTAGCGATGATGATGAAACATTTCCACATCTGATGGTGCAACCAGTTGAATCAAACTCACAGACCGAACCAATTATCACAAGCGAAGACGAAAGTGGAAATGAATCAACAACACCACATGTTCCCCCAAAACGGAAAAGTAAAGGTTCAAATTTTCAAACTTTTACTTTAGATGACCTCCCTCCATCAAGATGGCGCGAAAGGTTCCAGGAGTTTCAAGCATGGCTCAGCCTAGAATCACAAAGACCGGAAGCACAGACAGGAACAATTCTCCTCAGCTTTGTTTCCCGTTTTACAGGCACCCTACAAGATTGGTGGACAAGTCTGGGCGATTACAGGCAAATGACGTTCTTACAACGTCCATCTGTCACAAATGCCCTGACCTACCTGTATATTGAGTTCTGCGGACAAGATGCTCAAGTCACTGAAAGACTTCGCGCAGAATTCTTTAAACTAAAGTGTTGTTCAATGGATAAGAGAGATTTGGAAAAGCATTACAAAAAGATGATTCAACGATTCTACCAAATAGGTGGAATTGATGACCCAAATCTAAAACAGGCATTCCTCTCTTCCATACCAGAACCACTAGGGGAAGAAACCTTCAGACTTCTCTCGGGAACAGGAAGAACCTTAGCTGATGCCACGATTGGAGAAATTTATCAACTAGTTCTAAAGGCGTTGGAAAAGATGTGCTCTCAGCATAAATTTATCCAAGAATTTATGAAACAATCCAAGAAGCTTGGAAAGGTTTGCAGCCAAAAGGGACTACGAATCAAATGCCAGCCAGAATCAGCATGTTCCTGTCGTCCAGAAAAAAGGAAACACAACAAAAGGTTTAAAACCTTTAGGACCTTTAAATCTTCAAGGGGAAAAGAACGCCGCTCCTTCAAGTTTCTAAGGAGGAAACACTCTTTCAGGAAAAAGTCTGACAGCTGTTTTATCTGTGGTGAAAAGGGACATTATGCCAAACAATGCCCCAAAGGAAAAACCGCCAAACTGATCACCCACATTCAACAAACAACGGGCATATCGCTCGAAGAAAATGATTTGGAATCTATCTTCTCTACTGATGACGAGATCAATTCAGAATCCCTCTGTGCGTTCGAACAGCAGAAGACCCCAGATGAGTTCTACCACATGGCAGCAATCAATACAATACAACCATCGCCAATCATCTCTATGCAGATCCTCCCTACAAAGTATGCTCGGCCAGTCAAAGTAGCAGCCTTCTTCGACACAGGAGCATCATACACCATGGTGAACCCTGATGTTCTTCCTCCAGAATACTGGAGGAAAGAAAAGCAATACTTCCACGCTGCAAACGGAAGCATCTTCTGCACAGAGCTCATTAGTAAACCAATCAAATTACAGTTCTTCCCAGGATGCTCTATTATTCATAGAGTAATTGGTTCAAAATTACCAGGAAAAGATTTAATCATTGGGTTTGATGTCTACACTAAGAAAAGGGGTTTGAGAATTCTTCCTGGTGGCCTTGGTTACAAACAACATTTTGCTCCATGGGAATCCATCCCAAACTATTTTCTCATGCCTCCTGATCCATTCTCTAAAGTCAAACAAAGACTCATAGAAAACTTGTGTGCCACAAATCATGCTGAATTCCTCCAGAAATGTGACCACCCTCTTTGGAAAAATCATCAGTTCTTCATCAGTTTACCATTTAAGCTCAACGAAGATGTTAACCCTACCAAGGCAAGTCACCCAGGTATGAACCCAGAGCATCAGAAAATGGCAACTGAGGAATGCAAAGAACTACAACAACAAGGACTGGTCGAACCAACAACCTCTTCATGGGCATGCCATGCTTTCTACGTCAACAAGAGATCAGAACAGGTCCGAGGAAAACAGAGGCTGGTCATCAATTATAAGCCTCTAAATGAATTTTTGGCAGACGACAAATCCCCCCTACCAAATAAAAATTCTCTATTTGCAAGCCTGTCAAAGGCCCAAATATTTTCTAAATTTGACCTCAAAGCAGGGTTTTGGCAGTTGGGTATTAAAGAAGAAGATAGGCCCAAAACGGCCTTCTGCATTCCGAACCACCATTATCAATGGACTGTCCTTCCCTTCGGACTCAAAAACAGCTCCATCACTGTTCCAAAAGGCCATGACTAAGATCTATGGCCCTATTCTAGATCAGGCCCTAATCTACATTGATGACATATTGCTCTTCTCACAAGATGAGCAAGCCCATCAAAATCTTTTGGCCCAGTTCATATCTCTCACAGAAGCCCATGGGGTCATGCTATCTGAAAAGAAGATGATTACGGACAAGCCCAAATTGACTTTCTGGGGATGAAGCTAGTCAAAGGCCAATATGAAGCCCAACCACATATAGCCCAAGAGTTGCTAAAATTTCCCAAAAAAGACTTCACAAAGGTGCAAATTCAACAGTTCCTAGGGATTGTAAACTATTTACGGGATTTTGTCCCGCGACTCTCGGAACTGACAAGACCACTCAGCGACATGCTTAAAAAGCAGACTCCACCATGGTCACAGGAGCAAACTGTAGTAGTCAAAAAGCTAAAAGAGATAATGCAGACATTGCCACCTCTGCAGATTCCTTCTGACGGGAAAAGAATCCTACAGACAGATGCTAGTGATCGGTATTGGGGAGCGGTCCTACTTGAACAAGACAAGACAGGGAAAAGAAAAATATGTGGATACAAGAGTGGCCACTTCAAAGATTCTCAGCTCCATTATCACTCTACCCTGAAAGAATTATTGGCGATAAAGATGGGCATCACAAAATTTTAATTCCATCTGATAGGGCACCATTTCTTGGTAGAAACAGACTTTGCCGCGTCAAAAGGAATGCTTAGCCTAAAAAAGAGCAAAACGACAAATGGCCAACTGTTGAGATTAGCAGTTTGGTTTGACAACTGCTCTTTTGACATTAAGCACATTCAAGGCAAAAACAATACTCTAGCTGATTTCTTATCCAGGTCACTCCCTGCTATAAATCTAGCCTCAGGATACTCACCAAGAACTATCCCCATTGTCATCCAAAAATCACCACATATAATCCCAATCATATTCATGATGGCCTCGTCCTCTTCTACCACACACACCCAATCTTTTCCCCGGGATGCAAAGAAGATCCTTTCAAAAAAAATCCAAAAAATCAGCTAGAGAAAGAGCAACCCACAGAGCAATCTTCATCCAGAATCTCATGATCTCCAAGCTTGGACCTTCCATACAAAATGACTTTGGAATCCATCCAAAGTATCCATTTGCCCAAATCCTACCTCTCCGAGATGCTATCTTCACACCAAAACCGATAGCCCACCTTTTCTGGTACCTGGCTAGTGTCTTCACCATAGCTGTCGAAGTACAAACTATGGCCCTACACACGTCCATAAAATCATTCTTGGACCAAGAAAGGTTCAAGCCAGCCTGCCAAGTCCAAATGGATATTTTGTCCTGGTTTGCCCCACTGGAAGAATGGAAAAAGGTCTTATCAGCAGAATGGAAAAAAGTCCAAAATAACAGGCCCACTTTCATCTATCCACCAGGCCCAAATGTTGCCAGCCTAATGAACTGTTATACTGTTCTCTTCCTTAGCATCAATGCCAAGCTAGATGCAGAACAGAATATAGTTACCAATCCAACATTCGAAGTCTACGGGTCAAAAGATGAACCATTATGTGGTCTTGAGGGCCAAGAGTACATGGACATCCAAAAGAGTCTGTTTGAGAAAAACCAGATTATACCTCAGGAATTGTGGCCCAAACCAGAAGACGATGCTCCTTGGGAGACATTCCCTTCCGACTATACTCACAAAATAACAAGGGCCCTTGAAGCCTTCCATCTGTCAAAAAATGAAACAGATCAGGTCACCAAACTCGAAGAAACACTAGAACAAAAATATCTGTCTTTGTACAAATTGACCGATACTGAAGGGGTAGTTTTGCGAAAAAATGACTACTTTGAAGATTCACAAAACCCATATGCTGAATCTGCAGATATGCAAGACCCCTATCTCTTCCATTACACAGGGGACGAATGGAACATGATGTACACAGAATACGACGCCTGCCCTCCAGCTGGCAGTGACGAGGATGAAGAACCGACAGGATGGAACCCACTTCATGAAGACCTAGCATATGACTCTGACTATGAAATTAGTCATGAGACAATATTTAAATAACTATTTCAGCCATAAGGTTTTGTTGTTTAGCCTTTTGTCTTTGTCGGGGAATCTTATCCCTTTGTTGTTTAGCCTTTTGTCTTTGTCGGGGAATCTTATCCCTTACCTATGCTTTTGTCCTTGTCGGGGAATCCTATCTTATCCCTTATCCTATCTCAACCATGGTTGGTTTTGACTAGGATGGGTTAAGTTTGTTGTTTGGTTAAGTTTGTTTGCTGAAGGATGTGGCTATATAAGGCCATCATCCCCCCTTGTGTAAAGCAGAGAATTTCGAAGCAATAAAATACTAAAGTGTTTATTATTAAAAATGTTCTTCTAAATCCTTCCTTCAGAGATTTCCGAAGTAGAGATAGCATGCAATATGGATTATATCTGAAGGCAACTATTGTTATAAGTTTTTAGATTAACCTTCGAGTTAATAAATCTAGCAATCTATCCTATATGATCGTAAGTCACGCAATTCTGAGTATGTAAGTCGTGCAGATTGGTGTGAGAAATTGCTGAGTTTATTGATTCGTTAGTTTGTCTAACTAACTTATAGCAGGAACACCTTAATGGTATCTAATAACCGTGATATTATAGGAGTACTTATGCATCTATGTGATATTTGGATAATTTTCAATGTATTTTTTTTATATAACCGTGTATTTAGAGTATTTTGTAAATTTTTAAAAAATTCTGAATAATTTACAGTGTAAAAAATAGAGTTCAAACATGTTATTTTTTACACGCATAAAAAAAATTACGCGTACAACAAACTATTTAAATTATGTTTTCGACACGGTAAATTATTCATAATTTCTTAAAATTTTTGTAGGATATTCTACATAACTACAATATATATAATCATAAAAAAAATTATACCAAAAACAAGAAGGAATGTACTAGTACACCCAAAAATAGATTGTGCATTATAAAATTTCCTACTCAAATATATTTACTAATTGCAAGGTGTGTCATTCTATTTTAATCAATAGTTTATAAATATATTAGTAGTTTGGAAAAGTATATCGTTACGATAATTATTATGTTAAAGCGTAGGAATATATTATCCCTTTAGAATTAATGAATTTTTTCAACATTTAATGTTCTATTTATGAGAAGCCCTTAATTGATTTATTTAATTTGCAGGGTTAGGAAAATAAAGGCTAAAATGATTATATATTTATCAAATAATAATAACCATGGAAATTTAGACAAATGAAGGTTTTAATATATATATATATATATATATATATAAAAGAGAGTTTCAAAAATATTATGTGGTACTCTAAAATCTCTTCAAATCACTTTTTTTATTTTCTCATTTAATTTAATTTTTTTATTCATTTTCTATTTTCTAAAATATCTTAACAATTGAAAATATCAATATATATACATATTTAATTTGATTACAAATTTATTTAGTTTAATATCTTAACCTCTTCTTTATTAAAAAATACTAAAAAAAATTAATTAAAAATTACGTAATAATTTTCGATTATCTATATATCTATTTTTCTGATTATATTATAATTATATTTTTTATTCAAAAGTGAATAGTTTTACAAAATATTATAATTATTATCATCAATTCTCAATATTTATAATTGTATTTTTCTCTTATTTGATATTTTACTAAGCTTGTGAAAATAAGATATTACTAATGGCATTCTTTGGATTTGTGATTTGTTTTCACTATAATAAATAAATATTTTATAGATTGTAATTTTAGTGGACATTCCCGCAGCAACAAAAGATGCGGAGGTTGATGTGAAACACGAAAAATTCTTTTTAGAAATAAGGAACACATTATGAATGAAAAATAATATTACTAAAATATATATATATATAAATGAGAGCTTCAAAAATATTATGTGGCACTCTAAAATCTCTTCAAATCACTCTTTCTATTTTCTCATTTAATCTAATTTTTTTATTCATTTTCTATTTTCTAAAATATCTTAACAATTGAAAATATCAATATATATACATATTAATTTGATTAAAAATTTATTTAGTTTAATATCTTAACCTCTTATTTATTAAAAAATACTAAAAAAATTAATTAAAAATTACGTAATAATTTTCGATTATCTATATATCTATTTTTCTGATTATATTATAATTATATTTTTTATTCAAAAGTGAATAGTTTTACAAAATATTATAATTATTATCATCAATCATCAATATTTATAATTATATTTTTCTCTTCTTTGATATTTTACTAAGCTTGTGAAAATAAGATATTACTAATGACATTCTTTGGATTTGTGATTTGTTTTCACTATAATAAATAAATATTTTATAGATTGTAATTTTAGTGGACATTCCCGTAGCAACAAAAGATGCGGAGGTTGATGTGAAACACGAAAAATTCTTTTTAGAAATAAAGAACACATTATGAATGAAAAATAATATTACTTGTTTTACCCAGATTTCGAGCCATAGTAAATATGACCTCGAAAGCTGAGTTCGCAACAAATGGTCTCGTGAGGATTAGAGTGATCTAGGATTGTAAGTCGAGCCTGCAAAGTATGATATATGGTCTCGAATGCGGTGATCTCGAAATGATCTCGATCTCGAAAGGTAGTTCCGAGAATACCTTCATCTTCAGGAACTTCGGAGCATGGGTCTTGAGCTCGATATCCCATCTCGAAAGCAACGTTAGCTCGGGAGATGTCAATGGCTCGCATAATGACATGAAACCTGAAATGTTAAAGTCTTGGAGATACGCTATAACCACCTTGAATATCTACAAGTATTGTAAGCATGAGATGTAATCCTCATTTATTGATGTAAATCCCCAAGAATCGTGGGATATTATTTAGTCAGTTATGCGTTCCCTGGTCATCAGGGACGTTTCCTTTTTTATCTGATTAAAGGCATTTAAAGCCATTTATTTTTATTCACAAAAGAGTAACTACCCAATATATGTGGGATAGTATTCGGCAACCTTCTCTATAAATAGAGAAGTCATGCACCATTGTAATGGACCGAAGTTCTGATCCTTGAGAGAAAACTCTGTAGAATTCATGCTAAAGAATTGTTCAGAGATAATCTTGAGGTTAATAACAGTGACTCGTGGACTAGGCAGATTTAACTGCTGAACCACGTAAAAAACCGTGTGTTTGATTCGTTTGTTTCTTTTGGCCATTGTCTTTAATTGTTTACGTGCTCTCTTCTTTTATCTGTTGACGAAAAACGGCGTCAACAGTTTGGTGCTTTCATTGAGAGCCTTAAGCATTCATCCCTGAGAGATTCATGGCTGCAAAAAATCATAACACTCCTGAAGAAAATTACCCAAGGCGTCCTGGAAAACAGCCAATGGAGAACCCGGACGCTGATGAAAGGAGTGGGTCCTCTGATTCCCGGGGACCACCTCCACAACCAAGGGATGAGGACATGTACTATAACCCTGAACGTTATGTCCCTATTGTAGAATTGGAGAATAGGCAGCTGAAACAGTTGTTGGCAGAAGCCAACAAACGTAACGAGGAGTTGACTAGGATAGCCGCAGAGGCGTAGGTGGCTTAGCCCCCGCCTCCGCGCGAAGACCAAGTCCCTCCTCCAAGGGACGTGCACGTTCCTCCCCGGAGGCCCCGTGGACGTCCACGAAAAAATGCTGCCACAAGGAGGCCGGCACAACCTCCAGCACCAGCAGAGCCATCTGCTCCTTCTAGGCCTCAGAGGAGTACCCGAGCTCGGGTCCCGCCTAATACACCTGCGGAAGCACCTGCAGGAATTGAGAATAACCGAGCTCCTACCGAGGCTCGGACTCAGGTTCCTGGTAGTGCACCGAACGCAACTGGCCCATCTCGGGAAAATTCTGGACCCTCTAGGCCGAAGCAAGGGAGGCAGCCACCGTCACCTATACGGTTCCCTCCATCTCCCGTAAGATATCCTTCACCTCCCCGTAGAAACGCTCAACCTGTTCAGAATCAGGATCAAGGGCGTACGGGGGATAGGCAAGGACACAGGGAGACTTTCCAGGAGCAGAGAGGCGCACAATCTGAGAGAAGTCAGACGTCCCGGTCTCGCACTGCGGAGACAAGGCGACACGGGAAGAACCCATCTCGAAACGACCGATCAGTAAGTTTCACCAGTGACGAGTCCGGAGAGACCAGGTCCGTCAGTAAACGCGACCGAGGTCGTAAAAATACTGGAAGCCGCAAGACTCGTCCCGACCTGCGGAATCTTCTGAATCAGAGCAGGGGGAAGGGAGATCAGACGAATCCAGACCTAAGGAATCACCTAAATGGGCGTAGAGATCCCTCACGGAGACGCGAGCCTGGGATCATAATCAATGACTGGCAATTCCAGACACCGCCTAAGGACCCAGTCCAAGAAAGGATTGATCAGCTCGAAAAAGCCTTTAGGCTTTTGAAGAATGAACGAGGGAACGGTCGATATGAGGACTCTGATGAGGAGCTCGAGCCGTTTGCTCCCAATATTTCTAACACTCAATTTCCCCAAGGGTTCCGGATTCCTCACGTCCCAGCGTTTGAGGGAAAACTGACCCATGTAGCCACCTGAGTACATTCAACACTATCATGAGAGCTAGTAACGTGGGTTACGAGCTCAGATGCATGTTGTTTCCAACATCATTAGCCGGACCTGCCAAGAGTTTGTTCGAGAAATACAAGAGACACTCGATAACCTCATGGGATCAGTTGTCTAGGGACTTCAAGAAGCAGTTCCGGGCTATGATGGGAGTCAGACCAGAGGCATCCACTTTGACCAACGTCCGACAACAGCCGGGCGAAACACTGAAAAGCTATCTCACAAGATTTAATCTTGAGGTCGCCCGAGCTCGAGATGTGGATGACAGTGGGCACCTAATGGCTATCCGAGCTGGTGTTTTACCCGGGAGTGCCCTTTGGGATGACATGCAAGGGAAACCGGTGAGGTCGATAACCGAGTTTAACAGACGGGCGCAGAGATTTGTCAATGTAGAGGAGGCGAGGTCAACGCTCAAGGCGACCTCGCAGACCGAAACTACAACGATAAACATTAACTCCGCCTCAACCTCGGCTGACCCAGCAGTTCCACAGCCTACCTCGGAGAATCCCTCCAAGAGGAAAAAGAGCGAGGGAAATAACCCCGAGGCTGATGGAGGAAAGAAGAAGAAAGGAGAAAGGTATTTCTCCGTATATAAAGTGCACACCGAGCTCAACGAGTCTCGGGAAAACATATACCTAGCTAATGAAAACCAGGTCCCCTTTAGGCGTCCGGACCCTATGAGGAATCAAAAGTCCAAGAGGGATTCCAGCAAGTATTGCCGGTTTCATAGGGACACCGGACACACAACTGATGAGTGCCGACAGCTGAAGGACGAGATCGAAGGGTTGATCTCGAGAGGTTATTTCCGGCAGTATGTCAAAAACCAGAATACTGGACAGACTACTGCCAGCCAGAGAGTAGCCGCGCTTCCGGCAGCACAAAATAATAACTCCCGATCTCGGGAAGAAGACAGGCCTCCGCCGATAGATGGAGAGGACGTAATAACCATCTCAGGAGGTCCTCATCTCGCAGGAGGGGGTAGAAATGCTCAAAAGCGATATGTGAATGAGCTGAAGACAGGGGACGGGTCTCCTTATGAACCCGAACCAAGGGCACCAAAAAGCCAAAGGGTTGAAACTCAGCCTATAACCTTCACCGAGGAGGATGCCTCCCATGTCCAGTTCCCTCATCATGATCCACTTGTCATCACCCTACAGCTTGCCAACAAAAGAGTGCGCCGAGTTCTCATAGACAATGGGAGCTCAGTTAACATTCTTTATAAAGCAACACTAGAAAAAATGGGACTCTCCCTTCGCGACCTGAAGGCTTGTGCAACCACGTTGTACGGCTTTTCTGGAGAAGGAACCGCCTGTATGGGGTCCATCGAACTCCCTGTGACCTTGGGAGACTATCCAGTCTCGGTGACCAAGATGATGGAGTTCGTGGTAGTAGAGTTACCATCTGCCTACAATGTATTGCTCGGGAGACCCGCCCTGGTCGGGCTGGGGGCAGTTTCATCTGTAAGGCATCTAGCCCTTAAGTTCCCAACTCCGAGCGAATTCGGAACATTGAAAGGAGATCAATTGGCAGGAAGGGAGTGCTACAGCATTTCCTTGAGGGGAAAGAAACAAACGAGCGCTCAAGCACTCGTTGTCATACAGAATAAAGATGGGACAGTTTTAGAAATTGATGAGGAGATCGATTTGAGGATTGAGGAAAAGGTTGACCTCCAACCTTTGGAAGAGCTCGAAGAGGTTCAGCTCGAGGAATCTGATCCCTCAAAGAAGGTGAAGGTCGGGAAACACCTCCAAGACGAATCAAAATAGCAATTAATTTGCTTTCTGAAGAAAAACCAGGATGTCTTCGCGTGGTCACACTCTGACATGGTGGGAATAAGCCCTAATGTAGCGAGCCACGCATTGAATATAGACAAAAGCTTTCCCCCGAAGCAGCAAAGGCGAAGGCAGCTGGATGAAGACAGAAAGAAAGCACTAAAGGAGGAAGTGGACAGGCTGAAAGCAAATAATTTCATAAGGGACGCTTTTTACCCTGACTGGGTGGCCAATCCAGTGTTGGTTTCAAAGCCCAATGGGACGTGGAGAACATGCATTGACTACTCGGACCTCAACAAGGCCTGCCCAAAAGACTGTTTTCCCCTGCCGAGAATTGACCAGCTCGTAGACGCCACGGCGGGACATGGGCTGATGTCGTTCATGGATGCCTATTCTGGATATAACCAGATTCCCATGCACGCCCCCGACCAAGATCATACGAGCTTCATCACAGATAAAGGGCTCTACTGCTACAATGTCATGCCGTTCGGACTCAAGAATGCCGGAGCCACGTACCAGCGGCTCGTAAACATGATGTTTTCAGAGAAAATAGGAAACAACATGGAAGTTTATGTTGATGACATGCTTGTAAAGTCTCAACTTAACAAGAACCATGTTGAAGACCTCGAAGAGTGCTTTGGCGTGCTCAGAAAGTTCAACATGAAGTTGAATCCTCATAAGTGCACTTTTGGGGTGTCTTCAGGAAAATTTCTGGGTTTCATTGTCAATTCTCGTGGGATCGAGGCTAATCCGGACAAAATAAAGGCCCTGATCGATATGCTTTCACCTCGGAAGCATAAAGATGTTCAAAGCTTGACTGGCAGGATGGCAGCTCTGAGTAGGTTCATCTCGAAGTCGACGGACCGCGGTCTCCCATTCTTCAACTTATTAAAAGGAAGTAAGAAGTTCGAATGGACAGATGAGTGCGAGCTAGCCTTTCAGGAGCTCAAAAAGCACAAAGCCGAGCCGCCCATCCTATCGAAGCCTGAGACAGGAGAAGTACTATTCCTATACCTCTCAACTACCGAACACGCGATAAGCGCGGTGCTCGTTCGAGAAGAAGAGAGAGTACAGAAACCCGTCTACTATATCAGTAAAAGATTACTGGGGGCAGAGTCAAGATATCCAGTAATGGAGAAGCTCGCCCTCAGCCTAATCCACTCATCTCGCAAGCTCCGCCCTTACTTTCAGGCACATCCTATCCATGTACTAGCAGATCAACCACCCAAGTCTTGTCTAAACCAGAGGCGTCTGGTCGACTCCTTAAATGGGCTGTTGAGCTCGGACAGTTCGAGATCACCTACCATCCGAGAACGACCATTAAGGCACAAGCCTTGGCAGACTTTATAGTGGAGTGCACTGGTATAGCCGACGACGAGGTAATAACCACGGCCCACGAGCTGTGGAAACTCTACGTCGACGGCTCGTCAAATGAAAATGGAGCAGGGGCAGGAGTTATTCTGATCACTCCTGCAGGGAGCAAATTTCACTCTGCGTTAAGGTTCGGCTTTAAAGCATCTAATAATGAAGCTGAGTACGAGGCTTTACTTGCGGGACTACGAATAGCAAAAGAGCTCAAGGCCAAAGCTATACATTGCTACAGCGACTCCCAGCTCGTGGTTAATCAAATCTTGGGAGAATACCAGGCTCGTGGCACAAAAATGGCAGCTTATCTGGAGACGGAAAAGTCCGCATTAGAGTTTTTTGAGTTTTATGCAATCGAACAGGTTCCCCGAGAACAGAACTCAAATGCAGATGCATTAGCTCGGCTCGCCACCTCCGCCGAAAATGAGGAGCTGAATGTTATACCCGTAGAACACCTGTCAGCACCCAGTATTACTGAGCCTGACGAGGAAGATGTGTGAATGATCGAGACAGAGCCGACCTGGATGAGCCCGATCGTTGAGTATCTCGAAAATGGAATTCTTCCAAAAGATCGAAATCAGGCTCAGAAACTAATGTATCAACTTCCCCGTTACACCATCCTGGACGGAAGGCTATACAGAAGAGGGTATTCCATGCCATTGCTCAGATGTGTGACTCCTCCCGAGGCAAAGAAGATTATTGAAGAAATTCATGAAGGGTTCTGCGGAGACCATACCGGGGGGCATAGCCTATCCAAGAAGGTTATACGCCAAGGATATTTCTGGCCAACCATTAAAACGGACTCTTTCGAGTACGTGAAAAAGTGCGACAAATGCCAGAGATTCGCCACGATACCCCGAGCTCCACCTTCCGAACTGACCATGTTGACATCCCCATGGCCTTTTGCGGTGTGGGGCATCGACCTCATAGGCTCGCTCCCAACTGGCAAAGGAGGAGTAAAGTATGTTGTGGTCGCAGTTGATTACTTCACAAAATGGACGGAGGCTGAACCATTGGCGACCATAACTTCGAAGAAGATCCTAGATTTCGTGGTAAAGAACATCGTATGCCGGTATGGAGTGCCAAGAAAGATTGTGTCTGACAACGGCACCCAGTTTGATTGCGACTTATTTACCAACTTTTGTAACAAGAACGGTATAATAAAGAGCTTTTCGTCAGTGGCTCACCCTCAGGCGAATGGTCAGGTCAAAGCCGTTAATAAAACTCTCAAAAGTTCTTTGAAGAAAAAGTTGGAAGAAGCAAAGGGACGATGGCCTGAGGAATTACCTCAAGTCCTTTGGGGATATAGAACTACAGCTCGGACATCAACTGGACATACCCCATTTTCTCTAGCATACGGCTGCGAGGCAATGTTGCCCATTGAGGTCGAAATTCCAACGATTCGAACTCAGATTTACGACCAGAGCTCCAATCATACTCAGCTCGAAGAAACCCTAGACTTGATCGAAGGAAAAAGGGAGGAGGCTCAGCTGAGAAATGCTGCTTACCAGCAACGAACCACAAGATATTTCAATAAAAGAGTTCGAGATCGAAAAGTTCGGAGTAGGAGATCTGGTATTGAGACGCGTATTCTTAGCAACCCGAGATCCAGCAGCAGGAGTACTCGGGCCAAACTAGGAAGGACCATACCAGATAGAATCAGTCATCCGCCCTGGCGTATACAAACTTGCAAGATTAGATGGGAGCCTCATACCACGAGCATGGAATGGCGAACACCTTAGACCTTATTATCAATAATATAGGAAAAGTGTTGCCTGTAACCATGATTTTTTATCTGTTAGTTTGTTTTTGAATAACATGTCTACTTTGTTTCGCATGTAATTTATTTTTTTATTTTTGCAATCTCTCTTAATTTAATAACCTATGGTCACACTCATAGGATATTAAGGGGGCATCATTGGTATACATACCACCAGCTTAAAAAATAATAAATAATAAATAAAACATAAAGTATTTGGATATAACCAAATACGCGAGCTTAAATAGTTCGGACTTAACCGAGCAAGCTTAGATAGTTCGGACTTAACTGAGTTATCAAAAACATACTAAGTATTTGGATATAACCAAATACGCGAGCTTAAATAGTTCGGACTTAACCGAGCAAGCTTAGATAGTTCGGACATAAATTATTTGGATATAACCAAATACGCGAGCTTAAATAGTTCGGACTTAACCGAGCAAGCTTAGATAGTTCGGACTTAACCGAGTTATCAAAAACATACTAAGTATTTGGATATAACCAAATACGCGAGCTTAAATAGTTCAGACTTAACCGAGCAAGCTTAGATAGTTCGGACTTAACCGAGTTATCAAAAACATACTAAGTATTTGGATATAACCAAATACGCGAGCTTAAATAGTTCGGACTTAACCGAGCAAGCTTAGATAGTTCGGACTTAACCGAGTTATCAAAAACATAATAAGTGTTTGGATATAACCAAATACGCGGGTTTAGATAGTTCGGACATAACCGAACTACCAAAAGCCTAAAACGTTTGGGTTAACCAGATGTGCAAGCTTAACAGGTTTGGAACAAACCAGCCAAATTATCGATCGATGATAAATGGGAACCTAAACCTATTGCGAAATATGTCGAGACCGAGGCTGGAATATCTTAAAAAGAAAAATAGTTTCGAACTCGTAACCTCGGAGCCAAAATACTGAGGAAGAGGAAAAGTGACTAAAAAGATAACCAAATCATTCATATTACATACCATATAAGTACTTTCGAGTTCATGGTTGAAGTAATATCCGACCTTGATAAATAACGAGGTCGGAAACGGATAATTCGAATAAACTATGCATGAATGCATCGAATTTCGAGCCTAAATCCAAACTATGTTTGTATGCGTAAATAAACATAACCGGTTCATCAATTATAAAAATGTGCAAAATATTTCGAGCCAAGAAATGTAAAGCATGTAAAAGAATTAGTTAAAGAAATTGTATCAGCCCCATGGGCATAAAAAAAATTACATAAGGGGACGCAGCCCCGATAACTGATTTCTCCGAGATCGGATTTAAGGAAGAGGAGTCTCCTTGGCCTTCTCAGCATCAGTGGCACCGGATCCCTCAGGACGAATAGCATGACTATCCTGCTGGGCCGCCTCTCGAGCAGCTGTACTTTCCAAAAGACGGGCATTCCACCGCTCAACATATGTGGCTTCGAGAGGACCCAGGAAGCTGGTGTCAAGCTCGGCATTGTCGGCCCAAAGCTTGTACATGGACTGGTCGACCGCTTTCTCCCTATGCTCCTTAGACTCATTCAGGAGGCGGGTCTTCTCGCTCTCCATGAAATCGAGGGTGGCAGACTTCTCCTCTTCGAGCTTGGCATTGGCCTTCTCGAGCTCAGCGTTTGACTTTTCAAGCTCCTCGAGACGGGTCTTCAATTTTTCAAGTTCAGACTTCAAGTCTTTGAGCTTGTCAGCCATCTTCAGCTCGAGATCCTTTGACTTCTGAGCCAGAGATAAGCTCGTTTGCACCTCGTTGGTCAGCTTGTAGTTGAGTTGTGCTGAAACAACAAGGGCCTGAAACACAAAGAATGAATCAGAATTATAATCAGAGACATAAATACTCTAAATAGAGTTGAGAAGGCTACCGCGGCGGAGAGTTCGATACTCTTCTCATAAAGAGTGTTGCAGTCCGAGGCCTTGCACACGAGGTCCCAGTGGTCGGCACCAAAGCCAGAAAAGCTCTGACCCACCCGAGAAAGGACGTCCGAGCTGAGAATCGCCCCTTCTGTCCTAGCGGCGCCATCAAGTACATATTCCTCAGTATGAGTTCGGGCCGTTGGCAGCTGAACCGTTGAGGTAGAAGGTTTCCTCGGGGGCCGAACAACTATTAACCGGGTCTCGGTGGGAAGCTGCGAGATGGATGCAGTAGGGCCTGACCCATCAACCTGGGCAGTCGGTTCCCTGGAGGTGTTCGCAGTGATCTGGGCCGTGGGAGTCGTCTCGTGCTGTTTAGGTACCTTGGACTGTCGTTCGGGCCTCTTTGGTATCCTCGGGCGTTTGCTCTTCTGGGCGCCAGCTCCCCCATCACTAAAGAGCACGGCGTCGAGGTCGGGATTCATGGCACCTGCATAATGACAGTGAGTTAAACAATGATAATAACTTTGGGAAAAGATGTAAACCAGTTGAAGAAAAAACCTAACTGAGACTCTCCCCCGAGCTCGAGCTTGGGGACCATGAAATTCCCCCGTCTTCAGAAGAGGCGGGGGGAGTGCCTTCCCTATAAGTTGGAGATAACCTCGAAAGGTCCCTATAATCATTGGTCCCATACTGCACAGCTATCCCATTCCACACCTCGTCTGTGGTGTACATAGTGTCGTATTTCCCGAGCCCACTATCAAACCTATGGACACAGTCATCTACCCAACTCCATATGTAGAAGTGGTATCTATCCTGTGGGCACGAGACTAGTCTATTGGGCCTGTGTTTTAATAAAGTGGGGGACCACATTCGCGAAGTAGGAAGGGTTTTACCTCCACCGGAGTCCGAACTCGAGGCTTCGTCATTGGCCTCATTTCCCGACCGCGGACTTCTCGAGCGAATTGGGAGAGATGCTTTCCTTTCTCTCCTAGGAGGAAGGATGCCTGTGGGCAGTGGCACTTCCTCCCGGCGTCCATATTTTTTACTGGACCAGTCAGAGGTTGACTGGCCCTGTCCCAACAACCCACAAGCTCGTAGCTTGTCCTCATGTAATAGAAATGAGAGAGACCTCCTGCCGTATGGGAGTCGGAGCAGGGTCTCTCTGTGCTCCTTCATTGTTTCGTAAGGGGTGGGACGCTGAAAGTTAGCTGAAAGACGAGGTACACTTCAACTAAATATGGATTTTAGGGCTAAAATTCCGAGCTTAAAAATAGAAAGTAACGAGAACACTTACGAATCCGCCTGAACGAACGGTGTCGAGACGGGGACAGACCGTCTGTCCAGAAAAAAGCCTTCTTGAAGTCAGGAGGGTGGTTCGGAAGATCTTCAAAGATCTTTGTCTCTTTGGGATAGCTCGAAAGATAGTAAAAACCATCTCCTCCCCGAGCTCGGGAGGGATTACTCTTCAAACAAAAGAGATATAAAATCTCTTGGGGTGAAGGCCCTGTCCACCCCAGCTCGTGGAACAAGGACCTCAGGGCAGACAGCACCCTGTATGAGTTGGTGTTGAGTTGGAATGGAGCCAACCCAACGAAATCAATGAAGTCTCTGAAAAAGGACTTCAGGGGCAGCAAAGCTCCTGCCCTTATATGTTCCTGGCTCCAGGCCGCGTATTTCACACTGGAATCGCGGCCCCCAGGAGCGAAACAGCTCCGTTCATGCCTTGTCGGAGCTCGACACTTCAGTGTGTCCAACGAACTAAGGCCATGGAGGGCCAAGATATCAGTTATTTGGTCGGTGGTGGTAACCGAGCTCTGGTAGAATTCGGCTTCAAACATCTCCCTCCTAGGCTGCGAAGACGAAGGCTCCGCCATTAAGGAAAACTGGAGTTCCCCTAGGTGGTATGCAACCGTGACTTTT
Source organism: Humulus lupulus (assembly GCF_963169125.1). Lineage (NCBI taxonomy): Eukaryota > Viridiplantae > Streptophyta > Magnoliopsida > Rosales > Cannabaceae > Humulus > Humulus lupulus. The sequence continues at coordinate 28,978,383 of NC_084793.1, read as the reverse complement.
AACGCTGGGTCGAGGGGAATTGGCCTAGGTCCGGGGTTGGGCTCCGGATAGATGGCTTCCCGAAGAACTCTTCTCTTCTTTTCAATGACCTCGTCTATCTGACGACGATAGTGGGCTCGAATGTCCTCCTGCTCTCGCACAAGCTCGTATTCTTTTATCCGACGTTGGTTCCGGGCAAAGACCGATTCCGGGCTCGGAGATTTGGGCTCGTAAGGGACTGCTCGTAATGACCCCCACCGTCTTTCCGGATTCTGTGACATCTAACGAGAAAGAAAAAATGGTGAGGGCCATGCATGCAAGAATCACGAGCTCGATGGGATGAGATCGGAGATCTAAGGACAAGAAACTAAGTATTAAGACCCTCACTAAAGAGTCAGAGCGCGTGTTCCACAGGAAAGGAAAAAGAGCGTGGATGATTTTTTTTTTAAAGTCCCGAAATTCAAGGGAAAGGAGAGTGGCGGTTAGCCAGGAAAAGCGTTTTTGGGTTTCGTGTATTTGTCAAAGCCCATGTTTTTATCCGAAAGCTAATGTACAAGAAACGCTGCCTAAGAATTTCAAAACCCAGAAAATAGGAACCACATTCAAACGTCGAAACTGGGTATAAACCAGAGACGAACATCCAGAGTAAAAATCCAAAAAGCATAAAAACCTATCGGTTCAAAACCTCCTATCGTATCATGCTAAGAACGTAAACTAACATACACAGCAAATACAGTATAAAAAGAACAACAAAAATGGCGTACTTACACAGTGATGGTGATTGCAGCGAAATCGTCGAGTGGAGAAGAGGTTGCAAGAAAGAACTCACTGACTCGTACAAACCAGGATTCCTTTGTTTCTTCGGCCTAGAAAACATGCACTGAGTGTAAACTGTGATAAGAAGTTTAGGGAGTGTTTTTCTTTTTTCTGGCTTGTGATGAAAAAATGTGAAGAAGAAGAAGAGGGGGTCTTGTATATATAGGTGAGAAAACTAAATTAATCAGGAGCGTTGATTAAATTCCTCAACAGATCGAATGGATGGGGATCGGTGACAAGATGGCGCCGAAAAGTTGTCAGGCGAACGATCGTGGGCGTGTTCCCAAGGTACTCAAGTACCTAAAGTGAGCAATACCCATCTGGCACGTGTCCATTTTCAAGAGTGTGACGGTATGGTTCCCAGAAAGAGTAGTTCAAAAGTTTCCTTCTCTTAGGATTCGAACAAATACTTTTGAGGGGGCAAGATGTTATACCCAGATTTCGAGCCATAGTAAATATGACCTCGAAAGCTGAGTTCGCAACAAATGGTCTCGTGAGGATTAGAGTGATCTAGGATTGTAAGTCGAGCCTGCAAAGTATGATATATGGTCTCGAATGCGGTGATCTCGAAATGATCTCGATCTCGAAAGGTAGTTCCGAGAATACCTTCATCTTCAGGAACTTCGGAGCATGGGTCTTGAGCTCGATATCCCATCTCGAAAGCAACGTTAGCTCGGGAGATGTCAATGGCTCGCATAATGACATGAAACCTGAAATGTTAAAGTCTTGGAGATACGCTATAACCACCTTGAATATCTACAAGTATTGTAAGCATGAGATGTAATCCTCATTTATTGATGTAAATCCCCAAGAATCGTGGGATATTATTTAGTCAGTTATGCGTTCCCTGGTCATCAGGGACGTTTCCTTTTTTATCTGATTAAAGGCATTTAAAGCCATTTATTTTTATTCACAAAAGAGTAACTACCCAATATATGTGGGATAGTATTCGGCAACCTTCTCTATAAATAGAGAAGTCATGCACCATTGTAATGGACCGAAGTTCTGATCCTTGAGAGAAAACTCTGTAGAATTCATGCTAAAGAATTGTTCAGAGATAATCTCGAGGTTAATAACAGTGACTCGTGGACTAGGCAGATTTAACTGCTGAACAACGTAAAAAACCGTGTGTTTGATTCGTTTGTTTCTTTTGGCCATTGTCTTTAATTGTTTACGTGCTCTCTTCTTTTATCTGTTGACGAAAAACGGCGTCAACATTACTAAAAATAAAATAATGCACAACAACAAAAATAATAAATGTTTATTTAAATTATTTGTGTTTTTTTTTAATTTAAATGTAATAGTTTTACAAAAATATATATTAACAACATGTATAATTTAATTTGAATTTGATTTATTTCAACGATGTATATTTTGAATTTAAATTTGATTAGATATTTCATTACAACAACTATTTAATTAAATTATAAATATAAGTAAACAATATTTGTTTCTCATTTTTTATATTACTTTTTTAATTTATAGCTATTAATTTATTAAGGAATTTTTTTATCTATTTTGTCTGTTATCTTTTTTCTCATTTTTATTTTAATAAAAATTATAATAGATAAAAATATCTACATATAATAATAATAATAATAATAATAATATATTTTAACTTTTTGACAAAATACAGGATCCAAATGTTAACTTTTAACAATAAAATATTCAAACGGGTAATCAACCAAATTATACGTGATTCAAATAATCTATCTTTACATTCCTATTTTTTAATTTTTGACAAAACACAAGGTCCACAAGTTAATTTTAAAAAAAAATTAATGGTCAAAATGGGTAAACAACTAAAATACAATGTTCAAAATGGTGTGAACCCTTATAGAAAACATAAATTATATAAATATATATAATTTACTTTTTATAAATAATTTTTAACCTTTTGAATAAATATATGTTCCACAGATTAATTTTTAAAAATAAACAATCAAAATGAGTATTCGGCAAAAATATAGTGTTCAAATAATAGATTTATCTAATTCTATTTTAATATTTTGACAAAACTTGAGGTCTACAAGTTAATTTGTAAAAATAAAAGTTCTAATGGGTGATCGACTAAAATACAAGGTTCAAAATAGTGTGAACCCTTACAGAAAACAAAAATTATATAAATATATAATTTAATTTTCATAAGAAGTTTGAACATTTTAAATAAATACATGGTCCAAAGGTTCATTTTAAAAAAACATAGGGTCAAAACAGGTAATGAGCAAAAATACAGTGTTCAAATAATCAATCTATCAATTCCAATTTTTATTATTTTGACAAAACACAAGATCTAAAAGTTAATTTTTAAAAATAAAGACTTCAAACAGGTAATTGGCCAAAATAAATCTTACACAAAATATAAATTTTCTTATACATAATTTAGACTTTTTATAAAAAAAAAAGCTACGCAAAGCGTATGATAATAATAAATAAAAGTAAATGTACAACAAGCTTTTTGAACTTTGTTTTCAGTACTTTAAAATTTGTCAGAATTTTTCAAAAATCTACAGGAGGTTCGCTATACAATAACAGTGAACACCATCATGAAATAAAAAATTATGGTCAAGATGTCTTCACGTGTCTATATAAAGAACATGTTGTACGAATATGGTCAAAATGAATCACCACCCCACAGTCTCCCAAAAAATATTTTAAAATATAAATGTTTTAATAATTACAAAAAAACTGCGCGGAGCGCGGTTATATATTATATAAAGGAGAGCTTCATCGATGATGTGGCATTCTAAAATTGCTCTAAAACACTTTATCTATTTTTTCCTTTAATCTGATTTTTTTATTCATTTTATAGATTATAATAATATAGTAATTTTAAAAAAAGGTAATTAATTACATGTTTTTTAAATTTAAATTAGATATTTACAAGATATTATTATTTATTCTATCTCTATATATTATATAAAGGAGATATTCAACGAGATGATGTGCCATTCTAAAATTTCTCTAAAACACTCTATCTATTTTCTCATTCAATCTAATTTTTTATTCATTTTATAGATTATAATAATATAATAATTTTAAAAAATGTAAGTATAGTTACATATTTTTTAAATTTAAATTAGATATTTACAAGATATTATTATTTACTCTATATTTTTTACACATTTAAAAAACTAAAATTGATCCAAAGTACTCTATTTATTTTCTCCTTTATTCTAATTTTTTCTATCCATTTTATAAATTATAATAATATAGTAATTTTAAAAAAATATGCCATACACGTTTAAAAAAATATGTAGTTACATGTTTATTATTTTATAAATTAATGTAGTAATGCATTTTACGTAAATGTTGTTTTATTTTAGATATATGTGTTTTAAAAAACGTAGTTTAAAAATAGCATATATCTACAAATAAAAAAACTTACAGAGTTATTAATTAATACTCAATATCTAACTTAAAAAATAAACAGAAAGGTAAAAATTCAAACTCGAAACCAAAATATCTTAACAATTAAAAATATCAATATATGTACACATTAATATATACACATAATATTAATTTGATTATAAATTTATTTAAAAAACTATTACAAGGTAAAAAAAATTCTAATTCAAAACGAAAATATCTTAACAATTAAAAATATTAATATATATACACATAATATTAATTTAATTAATAATTTATTTAGCTTCATAACTTGGCTCTCAAATACTCAAGTGAGTAAAATTCAATAAGTCAGGTTTGAAAGTATTCAATATCTCTCTCTCTATATATATATATATGAATATATGTGTATATATATAAATTGTATATCTAAAATTGTTAGTTTTTGTTTATCATATTAGTATCATTTCTAAGCGTATTTTCTTAAGTTCTTGTATATCATATTAGTATCATGGCTTGGCTCTCAAAAGAGTAGTAATCAATAATTCTAGTTTCAAGGTAAAAAATCTCTCTCTCTCTATATATATACATGAATATATGTGGATATATATAGAGATTGTTATCTAAACTTGTTGGTTTGTATATATCCCATGAGTATCATTTCCAAGTGTACCAGCATTTCCTTAAGTCTTTCGTGTATCATACACACCTACATAGCTTTTCAATAGATACCATGCATATTTCCACACACACATGAATATCAAACTATGTTAACACTGCAATATATCTCAAAAAGTATTTTCAAATAAGTTTTGTGCGCCTGAGAAATGCAGAGAGAACTCACCGATTGTACAATATATGTATATTTATTTATGGTTGATTTATAGATTTTGATATTTTTCTTATGTTTTTGGAAGGAAAAGAAATTGAATGTGGATCATGGTGCTATGATATTGTTTACTATATGTATTGAAAAAAATATATTTGTATCTTCGAATTTAATTAGCTAACCAAGTATTGGTATTAATGTTGTTTGAATTTTGGTTCTCTATATATCTATTTTCTTATTATAGTATAATTATGTTTTTTTATTCAAAAGTGAATAGTTGTACAAAATATTATAATTATTATTATCAATTATCAATATTAATAATTGTATTTTTCTATCATTTGATATTTTCTCAAGCTTGTGACAAAATGATATTACTAATGATATTGTTTGGATTTGTGATTTGTTTTCAATATAGTAAAAATTCAGGAATTTACTCATTTGGTACCCTATGTTTTTACAAAGTATCATTTTAGTACCTTCTGTTTTCAATAATACTCATATGGTACCCTGTATTTTAAAATTATACATATTTGATACCCTAGACTCAGATTTGATAGATAAAATTTTGTCAATATAATCAAACTGCCATCAGTTATATGTAATTAAGTAATTAAATTTAAATTTGGAACTTACATAATTGACAGCAGTTTGATTAAATTGGTAAATTTTTATTAATTAAATTTGAGTTTAGGGTACCAAATATGTACGATTTTAAAATATAGGGTACCATATGCGCATTATTAAAAACAGAGGGTACCAAAATGATATTTTGCAAAAACACATGGTACCAAATGGTTACCTACCCTAAAAAAAATTATTTTTAGATTGTAATTTAGTGGGCATTCTAGCAGCAACAAAAGATGCGGAGGTTGATGTGAAGCACAAAAAATCTTTTTTAGAAACAAGGAACATATTATGAATTAAAAGGTATATAATTATGACAATTGATGTTAATATTGTTTTTTAGCTTAATTTTTTCACATCTCTTTCTTTTCAAATGCTATTATACATTCTATTAATTCTTAAAAGGAGAGAGAAACAAATAATTAATTAATTATATACTTTTAATACAATTTTACTATTAGAGCATAACTTAAAAAAAATGGAGGAATTACAAAAGGTTTAAATTTCTCACTCACATCATAAAAATTATAAAATTAATCAAACAAATATAGGATTACGTTAAATATATATATAGTTGAATTATAAAATGAATAAATTCACATTATAATAATTATCAAACAAATATAAACTTACCTTAATATATATTTAAAATTATTATAAAAAGATTACGCGAAGATGGGTATATTTTCTAATATATTTATATGATATGACACTCTAAAATTGCACCAAATCACTCTTTTTATTTTCTTCTTTTTTTCACATTTTTTAATTTGAATTCAAATTTGATTAGATATTTAATTACGACAACTGTTTAATTAAATTATAAATATAAATAACAGTTAACTTTTCTCATTTTTTATTTTATTTTTCTAATTTATGGCTATTAATTAATTATGGAAAAAATTCTATCTATTTTCTTATATTTATTTTAATAATAATAAGGGATAATTGCGGCATAAGTACCAAATGTTTGGGTTTTGTACGCGGCATAGACCCAATGTTTATTTTTAGTGGCAAAAGTACCCAAAGTCAGTAAAACTGTAATTCCGCCAGTCTCCTTCGTTAGGCAGACACGTGTCATGTTTTTATTGGTCCAAATCATAATTATTTTTAAAATATTATTGAGTTGGACCAATCACGAAATGACACGTGTTGGTCCAGTCATCATGAAACGGAAACCTAACAAAGGAGACTGACGGAATTACAGTTTTACTGACTTTGGGTACTTTTGCCACTAAAAATAAACATTGGGTCTATGCCGTGTACAAAACCCAAACATTGGGTACTTATGCCGCAAATATCCCTAATAATAATAAAAATAGATGTTAATTAAAAATATCTATATATATAATAATAATAATAAATGAATAATATATCTATTTGTATTTTTAACATTTTGACAAAACACGAGATCCAAATGTTAATTTTTAACAATAAAGGATCCAAACGGGTAATCAACATTTTGACAAAACCCAAAGTACACCAGTTAATTTTAAAAAATAAAGGGTCCAAATGGGTAATCGGCTAAAATACAAAGTTCAAAATGGTGTGAATCCTTATAGAAAACATAAATTATATAGATAATTATATGTGTTTATATAATTTACTTTTTATAAATGATTTTTAACACTTTGAATAAATATATGGTCCAAAGGTTAATTTTTAAAAATAAATAGTCAAAATGAGTAATCGGCCAAAATATAGTATTCAAATAACCGATCTATCTATTCCTATTTTTAACATTTTGACAAAACTTGAGTTCCACAAGTTAATTTCTAAAAATAAAGGTCCTAACGGGTAATCGGCTAAAATACAAGATTCAAAATGGTGTAAACCCTTACATAAAATATAAATTATATATAATTTATTTTTTATAAAGAATTTTGAACATTTTGAATAAAACACATGGTCTAAATGTTAACTTTTTTTTTTTAAAAATGGTCAAAATGGGTAATCGGTCAAAATACAATGTTCAAATAATAGATCTATCCATTTTTATATTTAACATTTTGACAAAACACGAGATCTAAAAGTTAATTTTTAAAAATAAAGGGTTCAAACGGGTAATCGTCCAAAATAAGTCTTACACAAAACATAATTTTTCTTAAACATAATTAAGACCTTTTATAAAAAAATAACACAAAGCGTATAATAATGATAATAATAATAAAAAATAAAATCACATGTACAACAAACTTTTTGAACTTTGTTTTCGACACTTTAATTATTCAAAAAAATTCAAAAACCTGAATGAACACCATTATGAAAAAAAAATTGTGGTCAAGACTCCCTCACGTATCCATATAAAGAGCATGTTCTACAAATATGGTGAAAATGAATCCCTACCATACAATCTCCCAATTTTTTTTTTAAAATGTATATTTTTTAATTATTAAAAAAGACTGCGAAGTGCGGTTATATTTTATAATTTATTATAAAATGATAGAATACACGCAATATTCATGTATTTATAGTTGAAAAATTATTAGATATGGGATTGGTGGGCAGTGGGCACCGTGTGAGCTTTAAAATAATATATATTTCAATAAAAATAAATTATTTTGTGGTTCTACTAATATCCGAGAAATTTTATGCTCGTGACGTCAAGAAAAAAAAGGAATAATATTTAAGAATAAATAAATCAGTTAATTAATTTTACTTATAGGTCTCGTTTGGGACAACTTTTAAAAAAGCTAAAAGTTGATTTCTGAAAAAAGATGTGGAATAATGGTGTTTGATAAACAATCAGAAAACAACTTATTGAAGAATTTATGCAAATGCTACAACTATAAGCTAAAGCTGGTTGTTACACCCAGATATCGAGCATGAGATTGTGATCCCAAAATCTAGGCTCGTTAGGTGTAAGCTCGAAATAGACGTGGTCACCAAGCGTCCTTTCAGTTAAACTGTTTCTGTAAACAGCGACCTCGAAGGTGCAAAGGGGTGTGTAGCCTCGAAAATGCTCCGAGCTCGTAAGCAGCATGGTGTGACACTTGAATATATCCCAGAACCATCCCTTGCCTTCCGAAATGGTTCGAGCTCGGAATGTGTGAGTTCGTATGTGGCGACATCGTCAATGGATACTTGTTCCGAGCATAGAAAAAGTTAGGCGACAAGCTCGTGATCGACTAATAGTCTCAGAGATGTAATAAATCCCGTATCTGAATTAACCAGTTACATATGAACATATTTATTGTTGTGTAATCCCAATGTTTAAGGGATATCATTTAATTTGTTATCTGATCCCACATTTTATGGGACGTTTCCGTGTACGCAGGGAATAATGCATTAAATAACATTATGTTAATTGATTCCTGGAATATCTTCTCAAAATGTGTGGGAATGAATTCTACAACCTCCTCTATAAATAGAGAAAGAGACTCCATTTGTAGGGAATCGATTTCTAATTTCTTGAGAGAGAACTCTGGGCAACTATTCTCTGAAAAAATTTCAGAAAACTCCCAAGTACTAATAACACCGACTCGTGGACTAGGCAGATTTAAGTGCTGAACCACGTAAAAATCTCGTGTTCATCTTCTTTCATTTCCTTTGGTATTTTCTTGTTTAGTGGCTCTCCTTTCCAAGTTGACGAAAAACGATGTCAACAATTTGGTGCTTTCATTGAGAGCCATTAAACAGTGCGTGAATCTGTTTAGTCAGAAAGCCTCTCGAATTAGCAATGGCTTCAAATGATCCCAATATTCCTAAGGAAGAAATCCTAGATGAAGTTGAGTACCCCCGGCGCCCTGGAAAGCAGCCTATGGTGAATTCTGATCTCGATGAGAGGAGCGGCTCATCCGACTCTCGGGGACCACCTGCCCCCATGGATGACGAGGACATGTATTACAATCCCGAAAGAAATGTCCCAATTGTAGAACTCAAAAATCATCAACTGTGTAAGCAGTTGGCAGAAGCTAAAAAACGCAACGAAGAGCTAGCCTGACTAGCTGCTGAAGCGCAGGTTGCTCAGGCCCCACCTCCGCAAGATGCTCCTTCTCCGCCTCCGCGGGACGCTCACGTCCCACCGCGTAGGCCTCGGGGACGACTGCGCAAAAACGCAGCCACCCGAAGAGCAAAGCAACCTCCACCGCCAGCAGAGCAGCCTGTCCAACCAAGACCCCGGAGAGGTAACTGGGCCGAAGGTGCTGCTAACCCAACTGCAGAAGCACCAGCAGGAGAAGGGAATCACCAAGCCCCCTCAGAAGCTCAGACCCGAAATCCTGGTGCTACGCAGACTGTGCCAGAGCCTGATCATGCAAATTTAGGGCTTTCTAGGCCCTGTAATGAATGACAAACACCTTCTCCAATAAGGCCTCCACCATCGCCAATAAGACATCCTTCGCCAATTAGGAGAGATGCGCAACCGACCTATCGCGATAGGGAAAGGCGAGCTAGGCGAAGACATGGGAATGATGGAACTGCTAGGGAGCATAGGGGTCCTCATCCCACAAGGAGCCAGTTGTCTCGATCTCAAACTATTGAGACAAGGAGACCAACAAGAAACTCATCTCATAATAATCGTGCAGCGAGCCATGTCAGTGAAGGCTAGGGTGACACTAGGTCTGTGAGTATATACAACCCGGAGCCTAGGAATGCTGGAAGTCGAGGAGATCACCCAGATTTACAAGAGCATTTAAACCATAATTGAGGACGTGATAATCCCTCGAATCCAGATCTGAGAGATCATCTTAACGGACGCAAGCATCCCGCACCGAGGCGGGGAACTGGAGTTGTAATCAATGATAACTAGTTCCCCCTAATTTAGGCCAGACCTCCTATAGATCCAATCCAAGAAATGATTGAGCAGTTGGAAAGAGCATTCAGACTCTTGCAGAACAAACGAAGCCGGGAATGAGACGAAGAGTTCGATGAGGAACTCGAGCCCTTTGCCCCACATATCTCTAACACCCCGTTTCCTCAAGGATTCAGAATTCCTCATGTCCCACCATTTGATGGAAATTCGATTCAAACATACAATCATTTAAGTACATTCAACACAATCATGCGAGCCAGTAATGTGGGCTACAAGCTCAAATGCATGCTATTCCTAGCCTCTTTCACGGGACCAGCAAAAAACTGGTTTGAAAAATACAAAAGGCATTCGATTGTTTCTTGGAATCAAATATCAAGGGATTTCAAGAAATAATTCAAAGCCATGGTCGGCATTAGGCCCGAGGCTTCTGCCTTAACCAATGTCCGACAACAGCCAAATGAGTCTCTGAAAAATTATCTCACAAGGTTTAACTTGGAAGTCGCTTGAGCTCGTGATATCGACGATAGTGGTCATTTAATGGATGTTTGAGCCGGAGTAATGCCTGGAAGTCCTCTCTGGGAAGATATGCAAAGAAAGCCTGTAGGTCCTTAACCAAGTTCTATTGAAGAACTCAGAGGTTTATTAATGTAGAGGAGGCGAGGTCAGCTTTGAATATAACCTCTTAGCTCGTAACAATAACAAACGCAAACTCTGACTTGACCTCAGTGGATCCTACGACTTCGAAACCCCCCGGGGACAATCCTTCTAAGAGAAAGAAAAATTAAGGGAATAACCCCAAGGCGGAAGGAGGAAAGAAGAAGAAAGAGGAAATATACTTCTCCGTATACAAAGTGTATAGTGAGCTCAATGAGTCTCGAGAGAATATTTACCTGGCCAATGAAAACCAGGTCCCTTTCAAACGACCTGATCCCATGAGGAACCAAAAGGCGAAAAGAGACTCCAACAAGTACTGTAGGTTCCACCGAGACATCAGACATACAACCAATGAATGCAGGCAATTAAAAGATGAGATCGAAGGACTAATCTTGAGAGGATATTTCAGACAGTATGTAAGAAATCAAAACCCCAACCAGGCTTCCACCAGCCAGAGGACAGCAGCTTTACCGCCTGCCCAAAACAATAACTCTCGACCTCGGGAGGATGAGCGACCCTCTCCAATTGATGGAGAGGATGTGATAACCATCTCGGGGGGACAACACATTGCAGGCTTGGGCAAGAATGCCCAGAAAAGATATGTCAATGAGTTAAAAACTGGCCACAGTTCTCCCTACGAACCCGAACCAAGAGCTCCGAAACAACAAAGGGTTGAAACACAACCCATAACCTTTACTGAAGAGGATGCGTCTCATGTCCAATTCCCCCATAATGACCCCCTGGTCATCACCCTTCAGTTCGCGAATAAGAGGGTACACTGAATCCTGATTGATAACAGGAGTTCGATAGATATCCTCTACAAGACCACTTTAGAAAAGATGGGACTCGCACTTCACGACCTAAAAGCCTGTGCAACTACGTTGTATGGTTTTTTAGGAGAAGGGATTGTTGTATGGGATCCATCGAACTCCCTATAACCTTGGGAGACTACCTAGTCTCGATAAGCAAAATGATGGAGTTCGTAGTGGTGGATCTCCCATCGACCTATAACGTATTGCTTGGGAGACCTGCCCTAGTAGAGCTGGGGGCAGTTTCGTCTGTTAGGCATCTGGCCATCAAGTTCCCGACTTCTAGTGGCTTCGGGACTCTGAAAGGGGACTAGCTCGCAGGGAGGGAATGCTACAACATTTCCATTAGAGGGAAGAAGTAGACAAGTGCACAAACACTCGTTGTAATTTAGAATAAGGATGGGACAATCTTCAAAATAGATGAAGAAATTGATCCTAGAATAGAAGAAAGGTCTGACCTCGAGCCCCTAGAGGAGCTCGATGAAGTCAAGCTTAAAGAAGCTGATCCCCCAAAAACTATGAAGGTGGGGAAAAACCTTTTAGAAAAGACAAAGTAGCAACCAATTTGCTTCTTGAGGGAGAACCAGGATGTTTTTGCATGGTCACATTCGGACATGGTAGGGATAAGTCCGAATGTGATAAGCCATGCACTTAACATTGACAAGAGCTTCCCCCCAACACAGCAAAAGCGAAGACTCCTGGACGATGATAGGAAGAAAGCCTTGAAGGAAGAAGTCGACAAGTTAAAGGCGAATCGGTTTATACGAGATGCCTTCTACCCTGATTGGGTCGCCAACCCGGTCTTGGTTCCGAAACCTAACGAAACATGGCGAACTTGCATTGACTACTCTGATCTCAACAAGGCATGCCCTAAGGATTGCTTTCCCCTACCTTGGATCGATCAACTCGTAGATGCCACAGCTGGGCACAGACTTATGTCATTCATGGATGCTTATTTTGGATATAACCAGATCGCCATGCATGCCCCAAACCAAGAGCATACGAGTTTTGTAACCGATAAAGGGCTATACTGTTACAATGTCATGCCTTTCGGGCTTAAAAATGCTAGAGCCACATACCAAAGGCTTGTAAACAGGATGTTCTTCAAGCAAATAGGTAATAACATGGAAGTGTATGTTGATGATATGTTGGTCAAATCTAAACATAATAATAACCATGTGGATGAATTCAAAGAATGCTTCGTCATGCTACAGAAATACAACATGAAACTCAACCCCCAAAAATGCTCTTTTAGAGTATCGTCGGGGAAGTTTCTGGGCTTCATAGTGATCGCGCGAGGAATAGAGGTTAATCCTGACAAGATCCGGGCGTTAATCGACATGCCCTCACCTCGGAAGCACAAAGATGTCCAGAGCTTAACTGGACGGATGGCGACATTAAGTAGGTTTATCTCTAAATCCACAGATAGATGTTTGCCATTTTTCAACCTTTGAGAGGGGGCAAAAAATTCGAATGGATATAGGAATGCGAGCTCGCATTCCAGGAGCTAAAGAAGCACTTCGCAGAACCTCCCATCTTATCAAAACCTATCACAGGAGAAATCTTGTACTTATATCTCGCTACAACTAAGCACGCCATCAACGTCGTGCTTGTCCGAGAAGATCAGAAGGTACAGAAACCAGTGTACTATGTAAGAAAGAGGTTATTGGGGGCAGAATTGAGATACCCAATAATGGAAAAACTAATTCTCAGCCTGGTCCACTCATCTCAAAAACTTGGCCTTACTTCCAAGCACACCCCATCCATGTGCTGACTAACCAACCACTACGGAAAGTCTTGTCAAAGCCAGAAGCCTCGGGCCAATTATTAAAATGGGTTGTTGAGCTTGGACAATTCGAGATCACTTATTATCCCAAAACAACCATAAAAGGACAGGCCCTGGCAGACTTCATTGTGGAATGTACGGGAATGACCGATGAAGAAGTTATAGCCCCAGCTCGCGAGCTGTGGAAACTTTATGTCGATGGATCTTCCAACGAAAATGGATCAGGGGCAGGAATCATATTGATCACTCCAACTGGAAGTCGATTTCACTCTGCCTTGAGGTTTGGCTTCGAAGCGTCTAACAATGAGGCTGAATACGAAGCTCTATTAGCAAGACTTCCAATAGCCAAGGAGCTCAAGGCTAAAGAGATACATTGTTACAGTGACTCGCAGTTGGTGGTCAACCAAATCTTAGGGGAATACTAGGCTCGTGGAACAAAGATGGCCACATATTTAGAAAAAGTGAGAGTAGCACTCGAACATTTCAAGTTCTATACAATAGAGCAGGTTCCCCGAGAACAAAATTCAAATGCAGACGTCCTAGCCAGGCTCGCCACATCCACCGAGGTCGATACGCTGAATGTGGTCCCAATTGAGTACCTCTCAACACCCAGTATTATCGAACCTGAATAGGAAGATGTGTGCATGATAGACTCCGAACCAACCTAGATGACCTCGATAGTTGATGTAACGCCCTACTTCCTTAGAGTCTTTACTAAGTGAGTTTTAAACATGCAATTAACTCGCTAATCGAGGTTTTAAGACAAAAGTGTAATTAAACCATAAATAGAGTCTTGTACGTTGGAAATAACACCATTCATTGAAAATCATAAAGTGTTTAACATTTGGGATCCCAAAATACTATTTAGAAATATTTACAGCTCAAAAATATAACTAAAGTCGACTAAACGACAAAATCTAGGTTTAGTACAACCATCTCCCAAAAATACCCCCGGCCGTGGCAGCCAGGCAGGCCAAACATGTACACGCCTCTTCATGCTCTCCGTACTCATGGTTGTTCGACTTTCCCCTTGCCTTTACTAGCACCATAGAGCACTCGTGAGCCGAAGCCCAGCAAAAAAACTCACAAAAGCATATAACATATGCATATTTAACATTCAATATACAATTAAGCCACAATCAGGCTAAACACATACGGCCATGTCGTCCCAGGCGCTTTACCAGGCCTTGGGTTCGCAGTTCACCCTGGCAACTCGCACTCCGCGTGCTAAACGCTGCTCCCAGCCTCTTTGCCATTCCTGGCCCTTGCCGTTCTCGACCCTCGCCGTTCCCGGCCCTTGTCGTTCTCGGCCCTTGCCGTTCCCGAATCTTACAGTTCGATCACATATATACGAACGTAGCATAACTAAACAAATACTTAAATATTCATAAGCACAATCAATGGGGAAACGCCCTGCAACACAATTAAATAGGGTCGTGCCCCACAATACAACTATAGGGCCTCGCCCTGCTCTACGGGTACAACAGTTTCCTTACATGTGTCATGAGCTTTCCAAGTACTGATGTCCCGAGCACAGTTCCCTAGTCCGAGCCTCGCTGAAACCCTAGTCACAACGCATCAACAATATTCATCCATCAAGTTCTAATCCATTAAATATCTTTGAGTCATAATTCAAATCTCCGAGACCTCGAATTCTATCCATCCGGGTGAAAAAATCCATCCTGAGCCTTAACTTTTGGATTCCCAAGCCTAAAACCTCCTTAAAGTCCAAAAATGCACTAAGCATCGCGACCCCATGAACCTATGCCGCAGACCCTAGTTCAACAAGAGGCCCAGCCTCATTTCTGCCTACACGCATCGCAGCTTTGCCTATAGGGCGCCGCGGCGCGCCTCCACTTCCAAGCCACCCAAAAGTTCTAAAGGGTCGCGGTTCAGCAAGAACAATGTCGCGGCTCGACCCCTCGAACCCAGACAAAACCCACCATTTTCTCTACCAAAACCAAGCCAATGACCCCTAAAATCATTCTAACAACTTAATTTAATCATCTCAGAAGTTCCACTATGATTCCAGCAGCAAAACCTAACAAACTCTAGCTTTAAAACTAATTAAACCCAACATTCAATCTTCAACCTCAACACCTCAAAAGAACTAAGAAAACTAGTCGATAACCACTGAATTAACTAGCTAAAATCACAGTTGATGCTTACCTTAGCCTCTGTTTGAATGCTCAAAGTGATGCTAAGTTAATCCCCAAGTCAAGAGCTCAAATCCTTGCTTAATTCCCAGCTTTTCCCTTGGTTTGGCTTAGAGAGAACAATGAGAGAGAGAGAGAGAGAGAGAGAAGGTTTTGGGTCAGTTTCTCCAAGTTTATGAGTATTTCTTTGGTTTTTATTTTATTTACTTAGTCTCTGAGGTTACCTCAAGGTTCGGGGTACCAAAAACGTCCCCGAGGGAAAAATGGTAAATTTTCCCAATATTTCATCCTAAACATTCGATCTTCAAATATTTATTTCCATAACCCGATAACCCTATAAAACATATAATATCTGAAATACCCCTCGACTCGCCCCGAGTCGGATTTTCGACTTCGTTGTGACTTTCTAGCTAACGGCTCCCTAGGACTGTCTCAGATCGTGCAACAGAGATATATCACAAGTGTATCACAATTATCACATTTATGCCCTCAACGGGCTAAAATTACAAACATGCCTCTAATAACCAAACGAGGCCCACATGCATATGTAATTCACCTAAACATGCATCTCTAATCACATATTCATACAAATTCACATATTATAATAATAAATCACTTATTGCCCTCTAGGCACATTAATCAAGGCTCTAAGCCTAATTAGCAAATTTGGGACGCTATAACTATCCCCTCCTTACAGAAATTTCATCCTCAAAATTACCTGAACAACTTGGGATACCGCTCCCGTATCTCTGATTCAAGTTCCCACGTCGCCTCCTCAACCTTGTTGTTCCTCCACAGCACTTTCACCAAGGAGATGGTCTTGCTCCGCAAGACTTTTTCCTTCCGGTCAAGAATCTGAATAAGCTTCTCTTCATAAGACAAATCCTGGTCCAGCTCCAAATTCTCATAACTGAGGACATGCGTCGAATCTGATACATACTTCCGGAGCATGGATATGTGAAAAACATCATGAACCCCTGATAAGGCTGGAGGCATCGCCAACCTGTACGCTACCTCTCCAACCCGTTCCAGAATCTTGAAGGGGCCAACAAACCTAGGGCTCAGCTTGCCCCGAACTCCAAACCGTTTCACTCCCATCAAAGGTGAAACCCTAAGAAACACATGGTCACAGACCTGAAACTCTACGCTTCTGCGTCTCAAGTCTGAGTAACTCTTCTGGCGACTCTGGGAGACGAGCATTTGAACTCTAATCTTCTCAATCACCTCATTGGTCCTCTGAACCATTTCAGGACCCAAATAACTCCTCTCACCTATCTTATCCCAATGGATAGGTGACCTGCACTTCCTCCCATAAAGCATCTCATACGGAGCCACTCCAATAGTTGCTTGATAACTGTTATTGTACGAGAACTCAATCAAAGGGAGATACTTACTCCAAGATCCCCCAAAATCTAGCACACAGGCTCGTAGCATATCCTCCAGTATCTGAATTGTCCTCTCAGACTGTCCATCTGTCTGAGGATGATAAGCGGTACTAAACCGTAACTACGTGCCCATAGCCTTCTGCAGACTCTCCCAAAACTTGGAGGTGAAGGTGGGGTCCCTGTCGGATACTATCGACCTCAGAGCCCCATGAATTTGAACAATTTCCTTTACATATAAGTCGACATACTACTCCACAGTATAAGTCGTCCTGACAGGTAAAAAGTGGGCGGACTCGGTATACCTATCCACAATCACCCACACTGAATCATGTTGTCCCACGGTCTTCGGCAAGCCAACCACGAAGTCCATGGTAATATCTTCCCACTTCCACTGTGGAATCCCTAGAGGCTGCAGCAACCATGCTGGCCTCTGATGTTCAGCCTTGACCTACTGATAAGTTAAGCACTTGGTCACATAATCCACCACATCCCTCTTCATGCCCGACCACCAATATAAAGCTCTCAGATCCTGGTACATATTCATCGTACCTGGATGTAAGGAATAGGGAGTGGTATGCGATTCATCTAAGATCTCCCGTCAGATATCAGAATCCATCGGAACACAGATCCGACCCATGTACTTTAGTAACCCCATCTCCGAGATAGAGAAGTTCTTGGCTGCTCTGACTAAGATGTTCTCCCTGTGACCTCTCAACTGGGAATCCTTCCCCTGCGCCTCCTTGATCCTCTCAAGGAGCGTAGACTGAAGAGTGATGTTGGCTAACCAGCCAACCACCAACTTTATACCCGCTCTAGTCATCTCCTCAGCTAGCTTATTAGATATCTGTCTCGAACTGAACAATTGTCCTGGGCCTTTCCGACTCAATGCATCAGCCACTACATTAGCCTTCCCAGGATGGTATAGGATATCACAATCGTAATCCTTAACCAACTCCAGCCACCGTCTCTGGCGCATATTCAGATCCTTCTGAGTAAAGAAGTACTTTAAACTCTTATGGTCGGTGTATATCTCGCACTTCTCACCATATAGATAATGTCTCCAAATCTTAAGTGCGAATACCACCGCTGCCAACTCCAAATCATGCGTGAGATATTTCTTCTCATACTCCTTTAGTTGTCTCGATGCGTAAGCTATCACCTTACCAGCTTGCATCAGCACACATCCTAAACCCTGTCTGGAAGCATCACAATAAACCATAAACTTCTCATTATCTGTCGGCAGACTCAACACTGACGCGGTGATCAGTCACTGCTTCAACTCTTTGAAACTATTCTCACATTTATCTGTCCAAACATACTGTGTCTTCTTCTTTGTCAATTCTGTCAATGGTGTAACTATCCTAGAAAACCCCTCAACAAACCGCCGATAATATCCTGCCAATCCTAGAAAACTCCTCACTTCAAGAACACTGCTCGGTCTAGGCTAATCTCTCACTGCCTCAATCTTACTTGGGTCAACCAGAATCCCCTCCTTACTGACGATATGGCCTAGAAAGTAACTTGCGATAACCAAAACTTGCACTTGCTGAACTTAGCAAGTAGTCCTTGAAAACCATATTCATCATATCCATAAAATTTGCTGGGGCATTGGTTAATCCAAAGGACATAACCAGGAATTCATAGTGTCCATACCTCGTGCAGAAAGCGGTCTTTGGTATGTCTTCTTCTTTGATCCTTAACTTGTGGTAACCTGATCGGAGATCAATCTTGGAAAACACTGTCCTTCCCTGTAGCTGGTCAAACAAATCATCGATCCTAGGCAGTGGATACTTGTTCTTAATGGTCAACTTGTTAAGCTCCCTGTAGTCAATAAACATCCTAAGAGATCCATCCTTCTTCTTGAAGAACAACACTGGGCCACCCCATGGCGAGAAACTCGGTCTGATGAATCCTAAATCTAGTAACTCCTGCAACTTAATCTTCAACTCCTTCAGCTCAGCCAGAGCCATTTTGTAAGGTGTCCTAGATATTGGCTCTGCCCCTGGAGCCAACTCTATAACAAAATCAATCTCCCGCTGCGGCGGTAACCCGACAGATCTGCTGGAAATAAATCTGGAAACTCACATACCAATCTGGTCTCCCCTAGTCCAACCGACATAACCCTAGAGGTATCCACAACATTCGCAAGGAATCCTATGCAACCTTCCTGCATCAGGTCTCTAGCCTTCAGTGCTGAAATCATAGGTACTCGTGGTCCACTAACTGTCCCCACAAATACAAAGGGTACCTCCCCTTCTGGTTCAAAAGTCACCATCTTGCGTTTACCGTCAATCGTCGCCCCATACTTCGATAACCAATCCACCCCTAAGATCATATCGAAGTCATCCATTGCAAGCTCAATCAGGTTAACAAATAGCTCCCTACCATCTACCTCTACTGGTAAAGCTCTAAACCATCTCCTAGAGACTACCAGCTCCCCAGTTGGCAACAAAGTCTGAAAACCCCTAGCATACAAAACACTAGATCTACACAACTGATCTATCACTCTAGCAGATACAAATGAATGAGTAGCTCCCAAATCAATCAATGCAGTATAAGAAAACCCATCACTAGAAATCTGACCTGGCACAATCGAGGGACTAGCCTCCGCCTCAGTCTGAGTCAAAGTAAACACTCTGGCAGAAGCGAGACTGTCGCCCTACTTCGACTCCTCTTTCCTGGCTTGTGGGTAGTCCTTCTTCAGATGATTGGCACTCCCACAGATAAATCAGGCCCTGATCCTGCACTCCCCCTGATGTCTTCATCTGCACCGAGGACATATTGGAAAACTCCTCCAGTTGTCACCTCCGCCCTGACGGCCACTAAAAGCACCCCGTGCCCTCCTATCTGAGCTAGGTGGAACAAAAGAATATGGGGCCTTACTCTTCTTCTCACTGGAGCCATAACCCCGACTGTATCCAATAAAAGGAGATACCGTCCTCCTGGTATCACGCCTAACATCGCTCTCTCTCCAAATCTTAACCTCGACCCCCTCAACTGTAAGGGCCCTTTCTACAACCTGAGCATAAGTAGTAGTCTCTGCATCTAAAGTAATCCTCACATCACGGGCGATCATAACATTCAACCCCCATACAAATCTGTCTCTTCTTGCCGCATCTGTCGGCACCAAATTCGAGGCGAACTTCACCAACCGGTCAAATTTCAAGGCGTACTCTGTAACAATAAACCGGTTTTGGGCCAGGTTGATGAACTCGTCAACCTTTGCAGCTCGGACTACTACACTGTAGTATTTCTCGTTAAAGATGTTCCTGAATTCTTCCCAAGTCATAACTGCCACATTTATCCTCTGAACTACTACATCCCACCAGATGCGGGCATCCTCTCTGAACATGTAGCTGGCGCGAGCTACCCTCTCGTTCCCTTCAACCCTCATAAAATCTAGAATAGAGGAAATCATATTCATCCACTGCTTTGCCCGCAGTGGGTCTGGTCCACCCTCAAAGGTGGGAGGATGTTGATTCCTGAATCTCTCATATAAAGGTTCCTACCTGTTCTCCACAATAGGTTGAACCGACATTGGCGCCATAACCTGCTAAACTGGCAACCCAGTGACCTGTGGAGGGGCCTATTGCCTCAACTATCAAAGTTATTCCTCTGTTCGTTGCAATCTTGCTTCCATTTTGGCAAACATCTGTTGCCAATTCTGTGGGGCAGGTGGAGGGTCCTGACACTGGTTATCATACTCGGCCCTACTGCTGCGGAGTCTCGATGATTGTCGAGGAATTTCAACAATATGCCTGCAATCAACGACGCCGCTCATCAGGCATGATAACAACATCCAAAACCACCTCCCAAATCGTATCAGCCAACCATAAACAACAATCCACATGACATACAGATAGCATATAACACTCAACGAGCCATGCCCTAGCATCATGCAATAGTTAACTCATCCATCATGCTTTATATAAAATAAGCAGACAAACAGGGCATTCAAGCACATATTCAAGCATATAAGTCAATCATTACCAACCAACTCTGAGTCAAGCTTGTCATTGACAGCGAGTGTACATGTTCAGTCAATCTCCATAAACCATAAACCTTGGCTCACTCTGATACCAAGTTGTAATGCCCTACTTCCTTAGAGCTGTTACTAAGTGAGTTTTAAATATGCAATTAACTCGCTAATCGAGGTTTTAAGACAAAAGTGTAATTAAACCATAAACAGAGTCTTATACGTGGGAAATAATACCATTCATTGAAAATCATAAAGTGTTTAACATTTGGGATCCCAAAATACTGTTTAGAAATATTTACAACTAAAAAATATATTTGGTAAATATTTTTACCAAATATACTGAGTTGACAAAGTTTATTGGTATATTTTTCTATGTCTCTAGGTACGTTCATATATTTCTAGTATTTTTAGTTTATAAGAACTTCTTATATAGAGTTTATAATTGATTATAAAAATAGTTGTTTTTATAGATATGAAAAAGACTTGGGTTTTGAGAATAAAATTTCTATTCATATGATAGTAGAGTGTGGATGGAATATTTTTACTGAAACTGCAATTCTTCTAAAAAATCTTCTTATCATGTAAATTTATTATTTTCTCATATAAAAGGAGACATATCTATGCATATTCATACCCAGGGTGAACTTCAACACAACTTTTTAACAAGTCTATCAATGGCATAAACAAGTTTAATGAAGCAATGCCTAGATCCTATTATATGCAATAACCAATCCTTTTATCCTTTTGAAATAATTTAAATACCTGATTGAAGATCTTTGAGAAAACTTGGAATTTCTGAAAAAGATTCACTGTCCCCTTCTAATATCGCAAGGTGTTTTAGCAATGGTAACCCATTTTATTAATAAACTTATAAAATATTATACAATAGAAGAGAAAGCTAAGTTTTATGGTTTTCAAGACTTAGAGGTTTCTCTGAGTTTAGAGAATAAGATTTAAAAAGAAAAGAAGTAAGTCTACAAGCCAGACTCCTTAGCATATTTATACCGAAATAAAAAGTTGTCCTCTATTATTTTATTAAAGTGATGATAAGATGATAAGGTTCAACATTTATGATATTTTATTTTTTCTGAAAGAATAAGATGTGTAGCACATGGGTGGCTACCTTTGGTCTTTGTGAAAAGAGCAACTTATCTTTAAATCAAACTTTAAATCGTAGTGTTTCCCATAGTAGGGTCCTCAAGTCCAAGTCGGTCGATGGAGTCTTCTGCATCATATGTCCCATCATATTGACTATTCCACTCCTCCATTTTCTCATCGACAACTTTATTGATAAGAAGTTGTATGTCTTTAGTGGGCATGGTTACTTGATTGGCGGTAGGTGGAGTGCTCTGTTGCTGACGCTGATGTCGAAAGGCATCCACTAGAAGCTTAAGTGTAGCATCCCAAAATTTTACTTAGTTAGATAGTAGTAGTAGTAGTAGATAGTAATAGCTTATAGTATGTTAGTTTTAGCAGATATTGGTTCAAGCCGGGATTTATTTGGATACTCATAGCAATAGTTATGGATTTTATAAGTTTAACCTATAGTTTAGAAATATTAATTATAACATAAGGTTTGATTAATATTATTGGACATAGAATATTATTTATTATAACCTAAGGTTTAGATAGAATTTAAGAGCATGACACTTGTCACAATCTTGTTTATTTGAGGATTTAAGCATTTTAAATGAATACTTTAATAATAGAAGAATATAGAAGCTCTAGAACCTTCTAGAAACTGTTAGGATTGAATTTTGACTCAGTTAAAGCTGTTTAATTAATTCAAATTATCCTAAATTAGTGCAATTACGTGTTTAAAATATCTACGAATGCCGATATATCACAGCTTAGGGGCCGATTTATCGCCTAACGGAAGATATGGAAAACACGTCAATTTTGCACGAACGAAACCACGATCACTCGGAACATAGGGCCGGTCAATATATTGCCTAGGGTGGGCAATATATCGACCCTAGGACCATATTTTCAAACTTCGAAGAATCCGAGCTTGAAACGACCCTTAACCTCTTGACTTGCCTCTGAACGTTTATGACCGAGTTTTAAGCATCTGTTGAATAGATAATTCAAATATATTCAATTTTTAATCATTTATTTATTCAATATAAAATGAGATAGTTTCACTCCTTGAACTCTATAAATAGGACCATTCACTCAGCCATTTTATTCATTCTTCAAGCACAGTTCAGAGCCTCCAATCTGCTTAGATTATTCTTGAGAGAAACACTAAGGTTTTGGGATAAAAGCTTTATCATCTTAAGCTTTATAAACACATGGGTGGTGAGATATAGTGTAATTTCGATATCGAGGTGTAGAACAGTTCTAGTTTATCCAAGGTAATACTATTCATAAGTTCTATTCTTTATGATTCCTTAGTTTTCCTTATGTTTCTTTCAGATCCTAACTTCTGTTTATGGTTTTGATGGTTAGATGTTTAAGTTCTTTAATTTAAGGTTCTTCTCGGTAAGTTTCTTCTTTGATGGTTTAGTTTTCTTTTCATCTCTTTTCTTTAGAAACTCACCCTTCTTTATGTTTGGTTTTAGGAGTTCCAATCCCCCTCTTGTCTCCAATATTCCGGTTTTTGGTAACGAAAATTAGGTAGTTTAGTATTATGATCAAGTTATGATATGGTTTATGTTGTATGATCTAACATTTCAGGTACAATAAAGGGGTAAGTGTGTTTGGACCTAAGGTGTCCAATGATGTATGAATGACTATGTCCGGTAGGCTCGGTTGCGAAAACTTTATGACGGAGCTATGTCCAGTGTATGATTGACTTTTGTCCGGGGCTTAATTGCCACCCATGTATAAACACTTATCTTTTTATTATATCTGACTTGTTATTGTAGTTATGATTATGATTTATGGCCTATGAGCTATGACCAATGATCTATGACTTATGACTTAAGACCTATGACTTGTGACTTAGAGTATGATTTATGATTTATGACTTAGAATATGATTTAGAATTATGACTTAAGTTATGATATGATCTAGAGGTTTATGTTGGTATGACTTTTGTGAATTTATGTTATGTTTGATTATATGACTAACCCTTGTTTGTATTTTCCTTACTGGGCTTAGAAGCTCACTCCTTATGATGTTGTTATTTCAAGAAACTAAGGATAGAAAGGCCGATGGCGAGTGGGACCTAAGAGCTTCGTGATGTACTCGTGGGGACCATATAGTCGAGGAAGATCATACATGCCTATTTTTATTAAAGAATGTTTTTTTTAAGTTTTATTTAAATGTTGCTCATATTTTTATGTTAATGACAATTATTTTATTTTTATAAAACCATGGATCCATGTATTTATTTTCAAGTTTTTATTCAATAAAAGAGCAATATTTACGATTACAACCCAACGATGTGTTCTCGATAATTTATGAGAAATTAGGGCGTTACAGGTGGTATCAGAGCCCACGGCTATATTGGTCCTGAACGTTCCCATGAAATACACACGATAGCTACAAAGGACCTACTCGTTACCAAGTAAGTATACATATTGTTTTTGAAATATGTTTGTAATGTTTTCTTGTATTATTTTCAAAAATTAGCCCAATGGACTCAAGTGTGGTTAGAAAGGTTAAAGCTATAAGAAAAATATCAGACCCTAAGTATGATGATGGATTCGATGTGGAGGATTAGACACATATAAGAACACATCGTTAAATTTTATTATATGTTGTTTTAGAATATTTTAGTTAGTTGCTATTTTAAAAAAAAAAACATTTTATTTGCTTTTATTATTATTTCATTGTTTAGTAAATGTTAAGAAAATTTTTGGATTCAATTGAAAGTGTAAAGTTTAAATTTCTCTCTTATGGGTTAGCCCATTTGTGAAGGCCCATTTGCTTTGCAT
This sequence comes from Humulus lupulus, assembly GCF_963169125.1. Taxonomy (NCBI): domain Eukaryota; kingdom Viridiplantae; phylum Streptophyta; class Magnoliopsida; order Rosales; family Cannabaceae; genus Humulus; species Humulus lupulus. Next base: position 28,953,378 of record NC_084793.1, on the reverse strand, counting down.
TATTAGATTGAGTCCAATTTAAACAAATAACAATTAATAAAGCAAGGGTTCAAATTCCTGTCTTTTGGATCCAAGTGGCCCTCCTCCATGGAAGATTCAATTGTTAAGGCCCATTTACCCGAGTTAGACTTAATTGTAATAGGGTAGTTTTTATAGATAGATGGACCTAATAGATAGTAGTACGATAGGCTAAGTTGTATTCTTTACTTGTTTTGTTTGTCTTAGTTTTTTTTCAACTTTTCTCTTTCGGGGGAAACAGAAAAGACACATGGAGCAGGAACCAAGAAGATCCGAAAGACTAAATGGCCAAGGTAGGGGAGGAGGTTGAGGAAGGGGGCGAGGAAGAAGAGTAGCTGCCACCCCCACATATGAAGAAATTCCAACAGCCCCAGGAGTGCCAGAGGCACCCAATGTAGTGGAAGATCCAGCAGCTGCTGTTGCTCGAGAAAATTTGGAAAGAGAAAATGCTTGTCTTAGGGTAGAGCTAAGGAGAAGGGAAGAAGAGTTCCAAATAAATTCAGGGAAACAACAAAAGGCGCAACAAGTTATTCCTCTAGCACAATTATTACAGTTGGCAGAACCTCGCTACGAGACAGTGTATGAATGCTTTACGAAGCAACAACCACTGAACTTCGATGGTGGGTCAGACCCAATAGAAGCAGGAGAATGGCTTCGATCAATGGAGTCCATTCTAGAACATATGCGGCTGGGAAACGAAGATCGAGTCTCTTGCGCTTCAAGTTTGCTAAAGAAGGATGTCTGCATCTGGTGGGATATAGTGAAGCAGACTAGAGATGTGAACGTTATGACTTAGGATGAGTTTATCCAAGTATTCAATAAGAAGTACTACAGTCCTGCGATTCTAGCCACAAGGGTGGACGAATTTGTCACGCTTACTCAAGGGAATTTGTCTGTGACAGATTATGTCAGGAAGTTTGATAGGCTGGTTAAGTTCGCGGCGGACATGGTACCCACTGAGACACTAAGAATTCAAAGATTCGTGAAGGGACTGAAACCTATGATAGCCCATGATGTCAAGTTGATCCGGGGAATAACCACTTATGCAGAAACATTAGAGATAGCCTTAGAAGCTGAGCAGGCATAAGAAAGGATTTGGAAGGAAGGCGCGGCTAGAAGGGATGCCAAAAGGAATAACAATGAACAGAGCGACCACAAATGAAAGCATGACAGTGGTCAAAATCAAAAGGCCGATAAGAAGAATAAGACTGCGTCAGAAAGTAATGGGAATAAGAAGCCATGCGTAGAATATCCCCAGTGCCCTATATGCAAGAGGAAGCATTCAAGAGAGTGCAGATATAAGAAGAAAGGTTGTTTCAACTGCGAAGAAGAAGGACACATTAAAAAGGATTGCCCAAAGTTGAAGGATCAAAAGAAAGATGACAAGCTTATGCCAACCAGAGTTTTTGCTCTTACTAGAGGTGAAGCATAAACTAGTAATACTGTGGTAACATGTCAGGTTACTATCTCTGGTAAATTATGCAATGTGTTATTTGATTCAGGAGCCACGCATTCTTTTGTCTCTATAAATATGATTGATAGCTTAGATAGACCATGCAAACTTCTTAGAGATAGGTTTGTCACGGAGTTACCCTCAGGGGAAAGAATGTTATCTAGTCGAGGGATGCGTAACGTTGTAGTTAGAATCGAAGGAAAAGAATCACCAGTAGATTTGATCGAGTTATACCTTAAGGATTATGATATAATTTTAGGCATGGATTGGTTAGCAAAACATGGGGCAACAATAGACTGTAAGGGTAAGACAGTCGACTTTCAACCAGAAGGCGGAGAGCAGTTCACTTTCAAAGGAAAAGTTTCTCGAACTCGCATACCGATAGTCTCAGCTCTCAAAGCTCAACGGTTAATCAATAGCAGTTGCCAAGCATTTTTAGCTAGTGTGGTGGACAAAACACGAGAGATGCAGCTCGAACCAAAGGATGTACATATATTATGCGAATTTCCTGAGGTGTTTCCAGAAGATCTACCGGGATTACCTCCGATTAGGGAAGTTGAGTTTGAAATAGAATTGGCACCTGAGACGACACCAATCTCAAAAACTCCCTATAGAATGGCGCCTACTGAGCTAAAGAAGTTAAAGATCCAACTGCAGGAGCTTTTAGACAAAGGTTTCATCCGACCAAGCTATTCGCCTTGGGGAGCACCAATGTTGTTTGTCAAAAAGAAAGACGGGAGTATGAGGATGTGCATCGACTATCGAGAACTGAATAAAGTGACGATCAAGAACAAATACCCTTTGCCTCGAATAGATGATCTTTTTTATCAACTACAAGGATCTACGGTATTTTCAAAGATAGACTTGAGGTTAGGGTATCATCAGCTAAGAGTATGAGAAGAAGATATCCCAAAGACGGCTTTTCAAAGTAGATATGGACACTACGAGTTTTTGGTGATGTCTTTTGGCTTAAAAAATGCACCAACAGCGTTCATGGATCTTATGAACTGAGTATTTAAGGACTACCTGGATAAGTTCATGGTGGTGTTTATAGATGACATATTGATCTACTCGAAGAGGAAAGTCGGGCATGAGGAGCACCTACGACTGACGTTGGGACTACTCAAAAGTCATCAGTTATACGCTAAGTTTAAGAAATGCGAATTCTGGCTAGAGAAGGTGGCATTTCTAGGACACATTGTGTCTAAAGATGGCGTAGAAGTAGATACAGCCAAGATCGAAGCAGTGAAGGACTGGCCTAAACCCAAGATTGCCACGGAGGTGAGAAGTTTTCTGGGATTGGTAGGATATTATAGACGATTCGTTAAAGGGTTCTCCAGAATAGCTACACCCTTAACAAATTTGACATGGAAGCAACATAAATTTGTATGGACAGAGAAGTGCGAAGAAAACTTCCAAACGTTAAAGGACAAGCTCATATCAATCCCAGTTCTATGTGTCCCAAATAATAAGGGCAAGTTTGTAGTGTATTGTGACGCGTCAAAGCAAGGACTTGGATGTGCTTTGATGCAAGATGAAAGAGTGGTAGCCTATGCCTTGAGATAGCTAAAGGAGTACGAACAACAGTATCCGACCCATGACTTAGAATTAGCAGCAGTGGTTTTCGCTCTAAATATTTGGAGGCACTATTTGTCCGGAGAAAAGTGTGAAATCTATACGGACCACAAAAGTCTAAACTACTTCTTTACGCAGAAGGAGCTCAATATGAGGCAACGGAGGTGGCTGGAGTTAGTAAAGGACTATGATTGTGAGATCTTATATCATCCAGGAAAGGCTAACGTCGTGGCAGATGCACTTACTAGGTGGAGTTACGGAAGCTTGTCAACATTTAAGGGGATAGCTCAACACTTACAAGATGATATTGAGAGGCCCGGAATAGAGTTAATAATTGGACAACTTGCTGACCTCACAATAAAGTCAACTCTAATGGAGGAAATAAAAGAGAAACAATAAGAGGATGCGTTTCTTCTTAAGATGAAGGCAGCACTACAAAGCTCAGAGAAGGCTAATTTCTCCTTGACAAAAGAAGGCATGCTACGATATAGAAACTGAGTATGTGTGCCCGAAAGTGGAGGATTAAGAAAAATTATTATGAAGGAAGCGCACACTACTCCATATTCACTTCACTCAAGATCGACCAAGATGTATAACGATGTCAAGGCTATGTACTGGTGGCCGGGAATGAAGAAAGACATAGCAGAGTTTGTAGATGCCTTACATGTCAACAAGTTAAGGCCGAACATCAGAGACCCGCTGGAACTTTGCAACCATTAGAGATTCCCGAATGGAAATGAGAAGATATAGCAATGGACTTCGTGACGGGATTACCAAGGACCACCAAGTAGCATGATTTTGTTTGGGTGATAGTAGATAGACTCACAAAATCTGCTCACTTCTTGCAGGTAAGAACATTTTATAGTGCTGAGCAGTACGCAGAGCTTTACGTGGCGGAGATAGTGAGACTACATGGAGTTCCAATGACAATAGTTTCTGATAGAGGATCCGTTTTCACATCAAAGTTCTGGGAAGGTCTACAGCATGCAATGGGCACTAAGTTATAACTAAGTACGACATTTCACCCTCAAACCGATGGTCAGTTAGAACGCACCATACAAATATTAGAAGATATGCTGAGGGCGTGTGCATTAGAATTCTCAGGATCATGGAGCAAGTATCTTCCATTGATAGAATTCTCTTACAATAACAGTTATCAGGCGACGATAGGCATGGCGCCTTATGAGGTGCTATATGGAAGGAAGTGTCGATCACCACTTCATTGGGATGAAGTTGGTGAAAGATGATATTTAGGACCCGAGGCTGTAAGAGAAGCAACTGAGGCAGTAGAAAAGATAAGATAACGAATGATTGCCGCTCAAAGTCGCCAGAAGAGCTATGACAACGCTAAGAGGCGAAATGTTGAGTTTCAGTAGGCGATCAAGTCTTTCTTAAAGTTTCTTTGATGAAAGGGATTATGCGTTTCAGAAAGAAAGGAAAGTTAAGCCTGATGTTTATAGGTCCTTTTGAGATATTGGAAAAAGTAGGGCATGTAGCATATCGGTTGGCTTTACCGCCATCATTAGCTGAAATGCTTAACATTTTTCATGTGTTGATGTTGAGAAAATACACATCGGATCCATCCCATGTGCTCGATTACCAGGCTCTAGAGTTAAAACAATATTTCAATTATGAAGAACGGCCAGTACGTGTTCTAGAACGGGGAACTAAGGAGTTAAGGTCCAAAAGTGTTCCTATGGTTAAAATCTTGTGGAGCAATAGCACAGAAAGTGAGGCCACATGGGAATTGGAGGAATGTATTAGGGAGCAGTATCCCAAGATGTTTGGTAAGTAAATTTCGAGAACAAAATTCTTTTAAGTAAGGGAGAATTGTAGCGTCCCAGAATTAGCAGCAGTAGCAGCAGTAGTAGTAGCTTATAGTATGTTAGTTTTAGCAGATATTGGTTCAAACCAGGATTTAATTGGATACTCAAAGCAATAGTTATGGATTTTAAAAGTTTAACCTATAGTTTAGAAATATTAATTATAACATAAGGTTTGATTAATATTATTGGACATAGAATATTATTTATTATAACCTAAGGTTTAGATAGAATTTTGAGAGCATGGCATTTGTCACAATCTTGCTTATTTGAGGATTTAAGCATTTTAAATGAATAGTTTAATAATAGAAGAATCTAGAAGCTCTAGAACCTTCCAGAAACCGTTAGGATCAAATTTTGACTCAGTCAAAGCTGTTTAATCAATTAAAATTATCCTAAATTAGTGTAATTACGTGTTTAAAATATCTACGTATGTCGATATATCACAGCTTAGGGGCCGATATATCGCCTAATGTAAGATACGAAAAACACGTCGATTTTTCACGAACGAAACCACAATCACTCGGGACATAGGGCCAGGCGATATATCACCTAGGGTGGGCAATATATCGGCCCTAGGACCATATTTTCAAACTTCGTAGAATCCGAGCTTGAAATGAACCTTAACCTCTTGACATGCCTCTGAACATTTTTGATCGAGTTTTCAGCATCTGTTGAACAGATAATTCAAATATATTCATTTTTTAATCATTTATTTATTCAATCTAAAAGGAGATAGTCTCACTCCTTGAACTCTGTAAATAGGACCATTCACTCAGCCATTTTATTCATTCTTCAAGCATAGTTCAGAGCCTCCAAGCTGCTTAGATTATTCTTGAGAGAAACACTAGGGTTTTGGGATAAAAGTTTTATAATCTTAAGCTTTATAAACACTTGGGTAGTGAGATATAGTGTGATTTCGATATCGAGGTGTAGAACGGTTCTAGTTTATCCAAGGTAATACTACTCATAAGTTCTATTCTTTATAATTCCTTAGTTTTCCTTAAGTTTCTTTCAGATCCTAACTTCTGTTTATGGTTTTGATGGTTAGGTGTTTAAGTTCTTTAATTTAAGGTTCTTCTCTGTAAGTTTCTTTTTTGATGGTTTAGTTTTCTTTTCATCTCTTTTCTTTAGAAACTCACCATTCTTTATGTTTGGTTTTAGGAGTTCCAAACCCGCTCTTGTCTCCAATATTCTGATTTTTGGTAAGGAAAATTAGGTAGTTTAGTATTATGATCTAGTTATGATATTGTTTATGTTGTATGATCTAACATTTCAGGTACAATAAATGGGTCAGTGTGTCTGGACCTAAGGTGTCCAATGATGTATGACGGACTATGTCTGGTAGGTTCGGTTGCCAAAACTTTATGATTGACATATGTCTGGTGTATGACGGACTTTTGCCCGGGACTTAATTGCCACCCTTGTATAAACACTTAACTTTTTATTATATCTGACTAGTTATTGTAGTTATGATTATGATTTATGACATATGACCTATGATTTATGACTTATGACCTATGACTTATGACTTAGAGTATGATTTATGATTTATGACTTAGATTATGATTTCAAATTATGACTTACGTTATGATATGATCTAGAGGTTTATGTTGGTATGACTTTTGTGAATTTATGTTATGTTTGATTATATGACTAACTCTTGTTTGTATTTTTCTTATTGGGCTCAGAAGCTTACTCCTTATGATGTTGTTATTTCAGGAAATTAAGGATAGAAAGGTCGATGGCGAGTGAGACCTAAGAGCTTCGTGATATACTCGTGGGGACCATATAGTCGAGGAAGATCATAAGGGCCTATTTTTATTAAAGAATGTTTTTTTAAAAAGTTTTATTTAAATGTTGTTCATATTTTTATGTTAATGACAATTATTTTATTTTTATAAAACCATGGATCCATGTATTTATTTTCAAGTTTTTATTCAATAAAAGAGCAATATTTATGATTACGACTCAACGCTGTGTTCTCGGTAATCTATAAGAAATTAGGGCGTTACATTAAAACTGGTAATTTGGTCCTAGCATGCTTCATTTTCTTCTTTTAATTTTTTGTTTACTAAGTCTTTTTCTATTATTGTTTTATTATAATAAATACAATTGGGGCAATTTAATTCGGTTACTTTTTCTTTCCCCTTATCTTTTGTCTCCTCATAATAATTGAGACCCCAATACATAATAACAACTTTAGTAGCTTCTTCATAATTTACTTGGCCTTTCCAAAGGGCATTATTAAATTTATCTACTGTTTCGGTTACTATTTGCCATGATTATATAATCCTGGTTTTTTCCCTCAAAATACTAAATAATAAAAAAAAATTCTTACTTTGGAAGTATTATATTAGGAATTTTAATATTGCATAGAAATATCTAAGATTATTAAATAGATAGGCGTGATGACTATTATATAATAAACATTGTTGTTCTTTACTAATGACCTTGTGAGGGATATATTGGGTTTCACTATTACCATAACATTGTAATACTAATTCTCTGAAAGATATTGCCTCACCTTTCTCTATTGGCTGACTATATATTATTTTGTCTACCGCTTGTTTGTTTGCCATTTGGGCTCTGGGATGTATTCCAGGCCTATACATTCTTGGACGAAATGGTTGTCGGTCCATCTGTATTGTAAATTAATTGAGATAATACATCAACATAATAATTATCTTTTCCTTTAATATGCTCAATAGTAGGATTATATCCTTTAATAATAAAATTATTAAGGAATTTTGTCCATCTATTAGTCATTAGTTTTTATTATTTTGCCTCATTTTTTCATAGAAGCTTACTATTGCTTGGCAATATGTTCTAATAGTAATTTTTTTTTTTTATTAATTAAATAAAGATTGAAAGCATCTAAGGAATATTCGATTGCCATTATGTCAGCATCAATACTAGTAATATTTTTTTTCTTTATACTGTCTTGAAGCATATCTTGATATTTCTTCAGTATCTTTATTAGAATATTTACTAGGCTTTTTCTTTAATATTGCTCCACATCTCTTATCACATCCATCTGTTTCTATCATTAAATAGTCAGTTATTAATGGAAGGGATAATTTTTGTAAGGATTTTACTACTTTGATTTTCTTTACTTGTTTAATATCTTCAACGTTGAAGTATCTTTGACCATTAAGTTTGGTTTTATTATATAATGGCCCAAGTAATTTTGATAAATTCTTAATATATATGGACGGACATAATTTAATAATCCAAGAAATTGCTTAATACTTTTTAAATCTTCAAACTTTTCAGGAAAATCTAGTATCTTTTTACCAATATGATCTTGTAATATTATTTTCCCTTTTCCTATTTCGGATCCTAGAAATTTTATATATTATTTTCCTAATTCCATTTTCTTTTTGCTAATAATTAAACCATACTGTTCAAATTTTTTAAAAACTTGTTTTAAATGGTACTCTTGTTCCTTATAATCTTGCTAAATACTATAATATCATCTATATATACTAAACAATAACTTAATTCATAAAATATTTTATCCATTCTTCTCTGAAATATTACTAGGGCATTTTTAAGTCTCATTGGCATTACTAACCATTCAAATAGTCCTTGTGGGCAGATAAATGTTGTCCAGGGAATACTAGCTTCTGCCATCTTTATTTGGTAGAAACCCGATTTAAGTCAAATTTACTAAAAACTCTACAACCTTGTATTTTATTTATTAAAACATCTTTATTAGGAATATTATAAGGGTCATCTTCAGTATTATCATTTAATCTTTTATAATTTATTACCATTCTACCTTTCCCCCTAACTATTTCACTATGATTTTTTACTAGAAAAGCAGGACTCCTATGTGGTGAGTCACTATGTCTAATAAATTTATTTTTTAATAATTCGTCAATATGATCTTTAAAATCTTCTATGTCTATAGGGTTAAATTTTAGTGCTTGACCAGTTATTTTATAATCTGGATTTTTTATTAATAATTTACATATTGGATTATCATTTTGTTTTAAAATTTTCATACTATCTCCGATTTCCTTATTTTTGTAGTTTATATATTAAATGTTCTATATCGTTACTAAATATTAAGTCGTATAATTCTTTTCTTGTTATTATTTCTCTATCTAGTTTTATTTCTTTTATTATATCTACTAATTCATTTTCTTCTATTAAATTTTTACATGATCCTAATATTTTATAGTTACATTGGGTGTTTTCTAAATTACTAGGATAACCACCACGCTTCCGCAACAACTCTGATTGAATGGGTATAATACTAGCCATTTTGTAAATATTAACATAGTATTTAGTAATGTTAATGCCTCCATTTTGTTTTAATAGAAAATCTAATCCTATAATAATATCTATATTATTCTTTTTTAAGTCTCTGAGCCATACTTGGCCTGATTGATATTCGTTGCTATAATCATTACAATTAGTAAAGAATCGAAATTTACAAGTGTCAAAATAATATTATATTGAAAAGTATTTGTATCCATTTGTTGGGCTATTCTTGGTGTACTAGATGTTTTCTAATATTTTCTAGGTATTAGTGTACTATCCATTACTACGGAACTACATCATGTGTCAATAAAATATATTATTTCTATTTTTATATCATTATGGATGAATAATCATTTTATTTTTAGAATGTATAGATTACTAGAATTACAAACTAAAGGTATAGCATATATTAGTTTAGTTTGCTTTTCTTGATTATTTATGGAATTATTAATATGTTGATAATTTATTATCTCTTCTTCTAATAGTGCTACTCTATTTTCAAGTGTTCTAATTCTTTCTTCTATTATTAAATTTCTATTAATTTTATTTACTTGACTGACTTCTCCTATATTAGTTTGATATAAATTATTAATACATTTAATGCACATTTCTTCAAAACAGTTACTACATTTTGCTCTTTTACTATAGCTGGGGTAGAATTTACAATTACTACATGCTCTTCCTAAGCTTCCCTTATTTATTTCCCAGTTATGTATACATTCTCCAATATCCATAAATTCATTTAATATCTCATATTCTGGATTTATATTAACAGGGTGTTCTTCTTCATCAGAACTATTATTTTGTTATTCTATAATTTGGTCTAGGTCTATTTCTTCTATACTATAAATACAATCTGTATCAGACATATCGTCTTCAATATTAAGGAAATACATATTAAATTGTTCTACTAACATTGCTTCTCTACTAAAATTATTATTTTTCTTTCTGCAACTAGTAGAGATGTGTCATATCTCTCTACAAGAAAAACATGTTATTTTATTTCGATTATCTCTTTTATCATTATGTCTTCTTACATGTCTACCTTTTTGAAGGAAATGTCTTTTAGCGTTACTTCGTCTTAATTGATAGTACTTTTTATTCCTTTTATATTTTTTATTATGTCTTGGTTTATACTCTCTATCTTTTATTCCATATTGTTGTGGAGTAAATATATTACTACAAAAACTAAAATTGTCTCATTTTAATTATTTTTGTATTTAGATAAAAGTACATTTATCTACTAAATATTTTAGGATAAAATTTCCTCTAATACTTAAACTATCCATGATTGTATTTCTAGTGTGTGCCATGTTACTATTCCATGAGTTTACTATTTCTGTTCTTAAAGCTCCAGGTAGTTTTATTAGCATTTTATCTCATAATTCACTATTAATAGTGTTTCCTAAAATACTTCATAATTTTACAAAATCATTGATATAAACTTTAATATATTTCCAATCCCTAATAAATATTTGTTCTAGTTTTTTCATAGCATCTTGTTGAACACTTAATAATCCACTATTATGATCTTCTCTAGTTATTAAAAGATGTATTTTATTAACAAAATTATAAGGATTATTTCCTAAATCAATTAATTCTTTTATTTCATTAGGGTACTGAGCTTTATACCTCTCTCAATGTACTTTTACTGTTTCTCCTAAATAATTTTCTAAATAAGCATACATTTCTTCTCCAGTGTGGTTATGCTCATTTTTTATATATTCTCTTATTATTTATGCCTTCCAACTCATTATTACCGAATTTCATAGTTGGGGGTCAATATTTGTTATATTTAATTGTTTATTATTATTCCAATTTGTACTTAAATCTCCTGGTTCTCTCTGACCTGTACTCTTATACTTAGGTTCTCCTTGATAATTGTAAGGATACTATTTATTCTTTCACTTATTTTATCTATTTTTTCATACAATTTTATTAATAATTCAATTATAGTATTAAGTTGATGGTTTCTAGCATTATCTTGACCAGACGTAGCAGAAGAACTGAAACTGTCTAAATTTCTATTATCATCAAAATCTTTAACTAGATTATTTGCAAAAATATAATCAAAGTTATTAAAAGACATAAATAAAGCATGAATTAAGAAAGAACTATATTACGAATATTTTCTACGTGTGTTTTTAATTCTTCTATATCCTTTTTAAATAATAGATATTGATATGTTATTAATTGTTTAGTCTCTTTCTACTATTTTAGGTTGTTTGTTAGCGTATTCTAATAAATCTTTTATTTCCTTCTTACTAGGAAATTTTTCAATATTTATTAAAAAAATTTGTATTTTATTATTTGTATTAGTTATTTATTTTTTAATATAGTCTATATTATCTAATATTTTATGTTGAAACTCTTGATCTTTAAGACTAGGTTTAATAGTTTTATTAATTTTTATAAATTTTCTTTTTAATATTCTTATAATATAATAGATCTTATCTTGTATAAGATTTTGTGATTTAGCTATCTTATTTATCTCACAATCTTTACTAGAAATATGATAAGTATGACATTGATTAGAAGAATCTTTACTATTGTCATCTAATAAGCAATATTTTTTAATTATATGATTTGTATATGATTTCATCAATTAATTTTATATTATTAAAAATTAATAAAAACTGGACTTCTTTTCTTTTTAAAAATTATAAGCTTGAAAATCGAAAATTTGTGGTATAATAAATACGTTCTATGGTACCAGAAATCAACTATTGTGATTATAAGCTTATTACAGATAAGAAGATCTATATTTTTGTAGTTTATTATATAGTATAATAACTATGGTACATAGTATTGTTGTATTATTAATAAGAAGTATTATTATATAGTATAAAATGTCAAATAATGTAGGTTATAATAAATATTGTAGGCTAAAAGTTATAATATAATGTTATAATAATAATTATAGATGAATACGTTATATATATCAAAGGTTAGCTATTGTAGGCTAATAATCAGTAATATTTATGACTGTCTGATTTCTATTTTTGAAAATGTCACTTTTAATACTTTCTAATAAAGTTATTTGACCAGATATAAATTTATAGCTAATATTATATTTTTCGTTTAATAACTAGATATGATGTTCATAAAAAACGTTTACTATGTTTTGTGATAAATTATCAAATTGATTATCTAGACTTTCTTTTAGTTCATTTATTAATATATCTACATTGTTACTATCTATACTGAGTTGACAGAGTTTATTGGTATATTTTTCTATGTCTCTAGGTACGTTCATATGTTCCTAATATTTTTAGTTTATAAGAATTTCTTATATATAGTTTATAATTGATTATAAAAATAGTTATTTTTATAGGTAAGAAAAAGACTTGGGTTTTGAGAATAAAATTTATATTCATATGATAGTAGAGTATGGATGGAATATTTTTACTGAAACTGCAATTCTTCTGAAAAATCTTCTTATCATGTAAATTTATTATTTTCTCATATAAAAGGTGACGTATCTATGCATATTCATACCTAGGGTGAACTTCAACACAACTTTTTAACAAGTCTATCAATGGCATAAACAAATTTAATGAAGTAATGTCTAGATCCTATTATATGCAATAACCAATGCTTTTATCATTTTGAAATAATTTAAATACCTGATTGAAGATCTTTGAGAAAACTTGGAATTTCTGAAAAAAAATCACTGTCCCCTTCTACTATCGCAAAGTGTTTTAGCAATGGTAACCCATTTTATTAATAAACGTATAAAATATTATACAATAGAAGAGAAAGCTAAGTTTGATGGTTTTCAAGACTTAGAGGTTTCTCTGAGTTTAGAGCATAAGAATTAAAAAGAAAAGAAGTGAGTCTACAAGCCAGACTCCTTAGCATATTTATACCGAAATAAAAAGTTATCCTCTATTATTTTATTATTGTAATAATAATATTTTATAATATTTGAATTCACATTAATATAATTAATAAAAAAAATAAGATTACATAATAATATTTTATAACATTTAAATTTATATTAATATAGTTACTAAATATCTAATCTTGATAATTTTTTTAATAAAAATTAAAATTATGTATTACATATTATTATTATAATAATATTTTATAATATTTAAATTTATATTGACATAAGTATTAAATATCTAGTTTTGTATATTAAATATTATTATAATATTTAAATTTATATTAACATAAGTATTAAATATCTAGTTGTGTATATTAAATATTATTATAATAATAATATTTTATAATATTTGAATTCATATTAATATAATTAGTAAAAAAAATAGGTTAATATTATTATCATAATAATATTTTATAACAATTAAATTTATATTAATATAGTTATTAAATATCTAGTTTTGTATTATATATTATTATAATAATAATATTTTATAAAATTTGAATTTGAATTTGAATTTATATTAATATAATATTATATATGTAGTCTTATATTAAATATTATTATAATAATGTTATTTTAAAATATTTAAATTTATATTAATGTAATTGATAAATATCTATTTTAAGTTAGTTTTAAGTGTATATTCTGTTACATATTTAGAATACCTAACAAAATAAACCATTAAAACCAAGAATTTTTGTTATCTACACATTTACTAAATAGAAGAGATATATATTTGAGTAAATGCATGGAAACTTGTTTAATAAAGCAATGCCTAGATCCTATTATATGCAATAACCTTTGCTTTTATCCTTTTGAAATAATTTAAATACCTGATTGAAGATCTTTGAGAAATCTTAGAATTTCTGAAAAAGATTCACTGTCCCCTTCTACTATCGCAAGGTGTCCCTTCTACTATCGCAAGGTGTTTTAGCAATGATAACCCATTTTATTAATAAACTTATAAAATATTATACAATAGAAGAGAAAGCTAAGTTTGATGGTTTTCAAGACTTAGAGGTTTCTCTGAGTTTAGAGAATAAGAATTAAAAAAAAAAAAGTGAGTCTACAAGCCAGACTCCTTAGCATATTTATACCGAAATAAAAAGCTATCATCTATTTAATATCATTATAATAATAATATTTTATAATATTTGAATTCATATTAATATAATCAATAAAAAAAACAGGATTACCTAATAATATTTTATAACATTTAAATTTATATTAATATAGTTATTAAATATCTAGTCTTGATAATTTTTTTTAATAAAAATTAAGATTATGTATTATATATTATTATAATAATATTTAAATTTATATTGACATAAGTATTAAATATCTAGTTTTGTATATTAAATATTATTTTATAATATTTAAATTTATATTGACATAAGTATTAAATATCTAGTTGTGTATATTAAATATTATCATTATAATAATATTTTATAATATTTTAATTCATATTAATATAATTAATAAAAAAATAGGATAATATTAGTATCTTAATAATATGTGTTTATATCTTTTTAGACCGTATGTTTTGCCTCATTACCTGTTTGGACCTTGTGTTTTGACAAATTATTTTTTGGACCCTGTGTTTTGTAAAATGATTCAAATATGCCCATAAACCTGATTTTGATGAACAAAATTGAGTATAACAACACAATTCTTAGGCAGAATAACTATATTTTTGTTATGAGTTGTTAGTTTGATGAATTATTTGTGATTTTAGTTCAAAAAAATTTGATCAAAATCGAGTTTACGGGTCTATTTGAACTATTTTAGAAAACATAAGGTCCAAAAAGTAAGTTGTCAAAACACAGGGTCTAAAAATGTATAAATCATAATAATATTTTATAACATTTAAATTTATATTAATATAGTTATTAAATATCTAATTTTGTATTATATATTATTATAATAATGATATTTTATAAAATTTGAATTTGAATTTATATTAATATAATTATTATATATGTAGTCTTATATTAAATATTATTATAATAATGTTATTTTAAAATATTTAAATTTATATTAATATAATTGATAAATATCTATTTTAAGATATCCTGTTAAATATTTAGAATATATAACAAAATAAACAGTTAAAACTAAGAATTTTTGTTATCTATTTATTTACTATATAGAAGATATATATATATATATATATATATAAAAATTCTCCTATAGAAAAATTGTCCTATAAATATATTTGAGTAAATGCATGAAAAACTCAAATTAATATCTTTTTTCTCTAAATATATTTACTATTTACGTCCATATGAATACTTTGCTAAAATATATACGGACGTCCTTAAAATTGTTTTTTTTTCTTTTATTTATTTTATTAATCATGGTTATAGTAAAAGATAGTATTTTTATTAATATAAATTCTCATATTTTTAAGTTAATAATCAAGAAGTGTTTCCCAACAAGTTTTGAATGGTGGTGACAGATAACGTGATAAAAGTGACCTTGGAAGCATGCATGTATAAGTTTACTGTTGTCACGTAAAAATATTCCCCACTTTGATGATGGAAAAAAAGAAAAAAGAAGCCCAATTTCAACAATTTAGTACACTCAAATTAAAGAAAAAGTTCTTCAAAAAAAATAAAATTCCTTACTTTAGTTGGTGCCTTGTTTTTTCACCTTTGGAGTCCATTAAATTTTGTTAATAGAAGAATCCTATACATATAATTATACATCTCATGAGCACAATCTTTTCTGCTTTGTATATTCACTTCTTTTTTTAATAAGTTTCTTGAAGAATACAAACTGTTATTTAAAATAATACTGATATCATTATATACAAAAAAAAAATGTAAATTTAAAATAATATTGCACAAATACGAAAGAAAAAAATCTACTTTCATATTTAATGAAACTGTAGTGTCAATTATTTTAGTTGCCATTAATTAAATCTGATTTCTTCTATTAAAAAAAAAAATCTATGCAAAACGCATTAGAAATAGTGTAAGATTGTGAAAAGGTCGGCTGATAGGATTGTGTGGTGCTATCCATTTGGGTTAGTACTAAAAAATACCAAGAACATCAAAGACAAACACAAACGTTTGTAAATCTATGTTTTTCTTCACTTGCTTTTGACTTGTATCTTTTATTTCTTCTCGGGACTAGACTTTATGAGTGATCTCAGTAGTTGATTTGTCCTAAAATAAAAATACAAAAAATAAAAAAATGTATAAGAGTTGTTCACTTGTTTGGATCTGGATTGGATTGTTTGGGAGGAGACATGGATTGATATCATTGGTTTAGGATATGTGACTTTGAAAAGGAGAGACAATTTCTATTTTTATTATCTTTCATTCACTACTACAAAATTGTGGTTTTATAATTTTATTTGGGAGGTATTAAAAGTCCATCATGTCTTTCACAAGGGAGATTAGAAGTGGAGTCATCGTATGAGAGGTTTCAACGTCTCCTATTTGGAAAAGTAGGAGACATCCCACGTCTCCGGGAGACGATGAAGGGTGTCCAAAAATATCTATTATCTTATTTTCATTATTACTTATTATTATAATTTATGCATTATTTTCTCATTATTTAATATTTATTGTTATTTTTGTGCATATAAAAATACTAATTAAAGTCAAATATATATGTATGATTTTTTTCACATTTGAGGTATATTCATAAAATAATTAAAATGAGTGGAATAATATATATTTAAAATATATCTACAATAAGAATTTAAATTATTAATTCAGATAAGTGTTAAAATATTTTTTGATTTCCTTTTTCACTATCAACTATGTAACGTCTCAAATACCTAATAGGGCTTATGACCTTGATTAGGGGGCCTGGATGACAAACTATGAAAAATTATGTGTTTATGTGATATTATGTGTATCATTGTATGATTATATGAGTTATATTATAATATGACTTGATATGCATGTTTAGGATGTGGACCCGTTTCTTATCAAAAAGGCAATTTTCGTAATTTGACCCATTATGGGTATATATATATGTGTGTGAGACATTATGACTTTATTTGGGAGACATTGAAAGTCTACAATGCCTCCCATAGGGGGAGACGTTGTAGGTGGAGTCATTGTAAGTGTATATCTCACGTCTCTCAACGGGAGAGGTGAAAGACATCCCATGTCTTCTAGTGAAAGGTTGAAAGGTAATCCAAGCTTTAAGTTATGAGTTTTTGAGTTCTTAAGCTTTGATTGGATTTTATGGTTTTGATGAGTTTTGAATTGTTTGAAACTTAGGTTTTGATGGTTTTGGTCTGGTGATTTGATTGGGAACTTTGTTTTTTGGATTTAGCTAAGTTTGGATAGGCTTTTGAAGGGATTTGGCTTGAGAAAAACGGAGGAAAAATAGAGTTTACAGGTTGAGTCGCGACCTTGTTCTTGGGGCTCTGCGACTCTCTTCGACGAGGGAGAAGCTGGTGCCTTTGGACCTTTTGAGCCGCGTCGCCTGTTGAGGCTTGCCGTGGCGTAGGTGCAGTCAAGGAGGAGCGTTGGGCCTCTAACTTGAGTGGGTCGCGACTCAAATGCTTGGGGGCTGTAATGCTTAAGGGATTTTGGGCCTTCGAAGGGTTTTGAGTGGGGGAACTCAAACCTAAGAGCTCGGGATCGATCCTACTACCCGATTTAGTAGGATTCGATGTCCCGGAGGCTAGGACTCGGTCCAGAATCCTTTATTTACTCGTTATTGAAGAGATTTTATATTTGGTTGTGACTAGGTTATCGCTAAGGGCTCATGATCAAGATCGTGCTCGAAGGTCGTTCTTATCTTACATTACACTCGGACCTGAGCTACGAAAATTGCACCCAGTACATGATGTAGATGATTAGGACTTGGACCCTTGTAAATGCGCATGATTATGATTATGCATGCTATTGATTGATTAAGCATGCTTAATGCTCTGTATCAGGATATTTTTTATATAATGAATGCCTGTCTGCATCATCTGATTGGGAAACTTATGAGTTAAGGATGGTAATAGCGCTGAGCGCTGGTCGAAAAGCATTGACTTATTAGTCAAGGGCAGAAATTGCACGCTAAGCGCTGGTCAATATGGCTAGATCTAACTAGGAGCGCATTATACGCTTGTACGACCCAATGGTCATGGAAAATTAAGCGGCAGGTATGCTGGGCCAGCTCCAAGGCTGGTTATATAGAGGATAGGGCAATGGGCCCCGGGGTGACTTAGTAGTCCCATATCTTAGGGCGTTGAGTTTGGTATGATTTATTAATCATGTGGTTTGGGTGTTGATCCCCAAAATGATTCATTAATCATTTAATTAGGGTAGCTAGCCCCATATGACGTTGTAGTCATTTATATGAATTGTATGCATGCATTAGTAGGGTTATTACTGTTAGACATGGTTATTATGATTTAGTAACGTGCTATTAACTGCTTATGAGCATGTGTTAAGTTTTCTTGTTGGCCTTGGCTAACGGGTGCTATGTGGTACAGGTAAGGGGAAAGGGAAGCTTCACCAACCATGAGTTGGAGAGCTTAGGTGGCGACGTGTACATATGCGGCCGCTTGACCACCACGACCAATGTTTCCAAGGGAACTAGGGTTAAACCCTATTTTTGCCGCTTAGGTCGGCGGATTGTAACTTTTGAGTTGTAATTACTCTTTTGGAATTGTGAACAACTTTGTAAACGTTTATTATGCGATCCCATGTATAACTTAACGTTTTAGCGAAATGGCTATAACTTTTGACCGAAAATTTTAACCCTAAACCGTTAATCACGTTTAGTACACTTTTATTGCCGAATGACTCGTTTAGTGAGCCTAGCACTTTTTAAAATACAAAGTGTAACGGTCTTGGTTATCTAGGGCATTACAACTTAGTATCAGAGTGTGACAAGGTTAAGGGTTCCTGAAGACAGGCTGGGCATGTACACTCGCCACTAAAGACAAGCTCGACTCAGGGTTTGGTAGCTATTTATGTGGTTATGTGTTTAAGTGCTTAAATAGGATATAAATTCCTTATATGCATGCCTTATTAGGTAGCATGAGATATTTGATAGGGTTTGGCCCTTGAGTGATGCATGAATTAAAAGGATGTGCTTATTAGCACTGATACTGCTTGTGAATTCACAAATACGAATGAAAAAAAATCTACTTTCATATTTGAAACTTTAGTTTCAAATTATTTTAGTTGCCATTAATTAAATCGGATTTCTTTTATTAAAAAAAATCTATGCAAAACGTGTTAGAAATAGTGTAAGATTGTGAAAAGGTTGGCTGATAGGATTGTGTAGTGCTATCCATTTGGGTTAGTACTAAAAAATACCAAGAACGTCAAAGACAAACACAAATGTTTGTAAATCTATGTTTTTCTCCACTTGCTTTTGACTTGTATCTTTTTATTTCTTCTGGGGACTAGAAAAACTTTATGAGTGATCTCAGTAGTTAATCTGTCCTAAAATAAAAATACAAAAAATAAAAAAGTGTATAAGAGTTGTTCACTTGTTTGGATTTGGATTGGGTTGTTTGGGAGGAGACATGGATTGATATCATTGGTTTAGGTTATGTGACTTTGAAAAGGAGAGACAATTTCCATTTTTATTATCTTTCATTCACTACTACAAAATTGTGGTTTTATAATTTCATTTGGGAGATATTAAAAGTTAATCATGTCTTTCACAAGGGAGATTAGAAGTGGAGTCATCGTATGAGAGGTTTCAACGTCTCCTATTTGGAAAAGTATGAGACATCCCATGTTTCCCAGTGGGAGACGATGAAGGGTGTCCAAAAATATCTATTCTCTTATTTTCATTATTACTTATTATTATAATTTATGCATTATTTTCTCATTATTTAATATTTATTGTTATTTTTGTGCATACAAAAAATACTAATTAAAGTCAAATATATATGTATGATTTTTTTCACATTTGAGGTATATTCACAAAAAAATTAAAATGAGTGGAATAATATATATTTAAATTATAACAACAAAAAGAATTTAAATTATTAATTTAGATAAGTGTTAAGATATTTTTTGATTTCCTTTTTCACTATCAACTATGTAACGTCTCAAATACCTAATAGGGCTTATGACCTTGATTAGGAGGCCTGGATGACAAACTATGGAAAATTATGTGTTTATGTGATATTTATGTGTATCATTGTATGATTATGTGAGTTATATTATAATATGACTTGATATGCATGTTTAGGAGTATTAAATATGCATGTGTGCCCGTTTCTTATCAAAAATGCAATTTTTATAATTTGGCCCATTATGGGTATAATTTGAGTATACGTGCATATATGTGATATATGTGTGAGATATTACGACTTTATTTAGGAGACATTGAAAGTCTACAATGTCTCCCATAGAGGGAGACGTTGTAGGTCACTTCTCTCAATGGGAGAGGTGAGAGACATCCCACGTCTCCCAGTGGGAGAGGTTGAAAGGTGTCCAAAAATGTGGACTTTCAACCTCTCCCAGTGGAAAACATTGAAAGTCTGTGAGATTTATTTATTTTTAATTAAATTAATTTATAATTAACATTATTTTAATTTGCTTTAATAATTAATTAAATTGAAATTATTTTAATTTGAATTTAAATTGATTTAATAATTAATGAAATTGAAATTATTTTAATAATTAATTAAATTTAAATTATTTTAATTTTTAATAATTAATTAAATTGAAATCAATTTAATATTAATTTAAATTGAAATTGATGTAATTAATAAAATGAAAATATACAAGAAACACAATATTTGTTAGACATATACAAGATACACAATATTTGTTAGACAGATACAAGAAACACAATATTTGTTAGACATATTCAAAATTAACAAATATTTCTAACAAATATTGCACTGTGTATGAAGAAAAAGTTAAAAAGTAAGAAAACCTAACAACGAGGTCGGTAACTTTGGATTATCAGTAACATATATGTCGCCCATTCTTATCGTAATTCATCAATTTGTGCCTCTGTATATGACGTACTTGTTAGCTGCAAAAATATAAAGTAAAATATATTAATTAATTATTTGATTACATTTATATATATGTTTTCAAAAATAATTTGTAAATTTTAATTAATAATACCGTTCTCAAGTTATGTCCGGGACTCGCATGTTCAATCAAATCCTTCAACATCTTCATTATGTAGTATCCACATGCAACATTGTCTGGTTGGTGTGGACACTAATTATTTAAAAGTATGAATAATTCATTATTAAATTGAAACTTGTTAAAAAATGCATACATAGTATTCTACTTAATAATTATAAAAGTTCAAAAATTTAAGTTGCAATTATTTACCTGAGGTTGCTTAATGCGTAGAGTATCGGGGGTCTCGACATCAGGAAGATTCATAGAGAAAAAAAGATTGAAAGCACTGACGATCACTGATATAATCTCCTCACGGTTATTCAGATCTGAATTCACCGGATCACAACAATAAACATGATATGCATATGGTGCCAAAATAAGCAACATCCAATGTTCACTGCATAAGAAAACCAAAAAAATTATAACTCAAATGTTAAACAAACAAAGCATTGATATGGGTCTGAAAAATGACAACTTTTTAAACTTACCCATGGTTCCAAGGGACAAGCATAACTTGATCTTTTGATTTTACGTCATTGCATCGTCTGAACAGATTTTGAACACGATCTTCGAATGAACTCCCTTGAGTGGCTACAATATTAGGATGGACAAATAAAAACTTATTTTGGAAACCTTGTTGTACCACATATCTGTAAATGAACCAAATAGAAAAATACGAAAATTGTTATATGAATGAATAAATCATATTAGAAAATTAAATGAACGAACTTTGTGAGATATATACCTCATTTAGCTGACGACAACTGCTTGTCCAATCTTCTCCTTTAGAGCAAACTGAAGTATGTCATCCTTAAATATATAACAGTGAGACATATCCTGATCAAAAACTTCATACTCTATGCCTAGATTGACACACTCACCATCAACCCACTAAGATATGATATTATGTAATCATTCCAATGGAGTGTGGGGCAGTTGTGTTGGAGGAGTTTGTGGTCGTATTCTTTCTCGTGGTTGTTGTGTTGACAGAGCTTTTGGTCGTTGTGATCTGGTTCTACTTGTAGAGGGATCCTGTATACAATAATATCAAAAATTAAAAAAAAAAAATGCAAACAAATTAATATAGAATTGTAAAGATAATTATGTAAAAATATGGCATCACCTCATGATATATATCTTCAGATATAATGACCAAATCCTTTTGCCACACTATTGGTGTCCTAATGGCTTAAGCAACTATGTACATATCCAACAGGAGTCGTTGGCTTAAGAACGCTAGTAATCATAACTTGGTAGTTGTTGTCTGCCTCTCTTTCAATGATTTTACCTGATGCAACAATGTTTGAAACCGAACCAATGGCTAATTGGCATGCTTAGCCCTACGCAAGAAACATGTTATATACAAATGAGCATGTTGAAATAGTAAAGAAATCTATTTGGTTTTGGAATATTCAAGAAAGCTTAATTACTTCTTGCAAAAGCGGTTGTAGTGCAATACTTTGATCTTATGCTAGAGGCACTAGTGGGTCAGGAGTATAGTAGGACGCATGCGCTGGTGGCGCTGGTGGCACTGGTGGGTCGGGCACATAGTAGGATGGTGGCGCTTGTGGGACTCCAATGTTGGATCTCGACCCGCTCTGTTGGGCCATGAATTTTCTCAAGAGTTCATCTTGTTGCTTAAGGCACTCTTCTAGACATTGTGCTTGTTGACGAAATTCTTCTTCTTGTTTCCGAAATCTTTCTTCAAACTCCTTTCTAATGTCGTCATTCAAAGAAGGGGCTTT
This sequence comes from Humulus lupulus, assembly GCF_963169125.1. Taxonomy (NCBI): domain Eukaryota; kingdom Viridiplantae; phylum Streptophyta; class Magnoliopsida; order Rosales; family Cannabaceae; genus Humulus; species Humulus lupulus. The sequence continues at coordinate 28,930,531 of NC_084793.1, read as the reverse complement.
TGATTTATTTTTCATTGACGTAGGTGTTGGAGTATTCCAGTATACTGTGCGGGACACACCGTGTCCTCCAGCCCTAACAAGTCCTCAGGGCTCAGAGTGCCCAACGCCCTCGTTAGCACATCATCAGGGCCATCAGGTGCCCATTTACCCTCAGCTTGGAGTTGCCGGTAATGATCCTGTGAAACAATATTCATAGAAAGTTATATATAGAAGCTAATAATTTGATATACCAACATTATTAAATATGAACACTTACAATATTTTTTTGAATCTCAGAGGCCTCTCCAACTAGCTCTCCTTTTGCATTCTGACGACCCATGCTCCACAAGTCTGCCCTATCAAGTTCAGTCAGGCTTTTCCCACTCTATTGCATTAACATCTCTTCAATACGCACATAGCCTCCTCTAAAGAGGTTGTGATTGTATTTATTCAATGCTTGATAAGTTTGCATCTCTTCTCTCTTTCTACGCCACTCGGGAGTTAATCTCGAGTTCACAAACTTTAACCATTCATCTGGCTTTATGAAATTCTCAAATCCAAATGGAATAGCTGGTGGGAACTCATTTGGGAAGTTTTTTCAAAGTGTCATACACGTGTACCCTTGTGAGATTAGTCTTCCAATTTCGAAAGTACTTTCCCGTATCCATCAATATTTGTTTATTTTGTTTAGGGTCCAAATCAAAAGTTTTCTGAAAGTTTGAACGTAATAAGAATCATATTATCACAACAATATATATTTTAAAAACATTAAATGAAATATAATTAATAAAATCATACCTGCATTGTATCCCATATTTTATTTTTATCCACCATACTAACATCGTTCCAACTATTAGTGTTGATGGACACAGTGGCTTGAACAATAGCTCCAAGTTGTGATGAAACATTACTTCTAGTCTCACCAACTATTTGACCATACTCGTTGTATTCAACATGTGTAAGATATCCTTCACTCATTTTTTTGGTGTTTTTAGACATCCATGTGCGTCCTCTCATAGTTTTATGTTCTTGTTCCACTGACTGAGAATGAGGGCGATGCTCCCCCTCATCAGAACTACCACCAAAAGGATCACCCTCCATCTGTGAAACATAAATATCATTATTATAACCATTTTGGACACTCATAATCATAAAAAAAGGTTATACAAACATTTGAATTAAAGATGAAACCAAAAGATAAAACAAAAAGATGAAACTAAAAATTTCACATATTATAAACATATCAAACTCATTAAATGGTACCTCAAGACCCATTATCATCAACCCATAATCCTTCACCGTTTTCATGGAAACAAATATAATCATCATCAACTTCATCATTATCTTCTATTGCGGTGAGTGTGACAAGTTCTCTTTCGAGAGGTATATCATGTAAATCACCATCTTTAATGTTTCATTCTCTTGTTTGCGTTGGAAGAACAATTGACCACTGGTTGTCTGAATGATTAGTCACATAAAATACTTGTTTGGCTTGTGAAGCTAATATAAATTGGTCAGATTTGCGCCCAATTCGTTTTAGATTAACCAATGTGAAATCAAAATCTTTATACATTATGCTGCTGTCATTTTTCACCCAATCACAAAAGAAAACAGGTACTCGAGTTGTGATATAATCTAACTCCCAAATTTCATTAACTACTCCATAAAAGGTAATATCACATTCAACTGGATTTTTGTCTTCTGCACTAGAGACTTACACAGTTTTAGCAACAAGGCTAACACCACTATTTTGTGTGTTTCTGTTGTTATTGCGCTCCCTAGTGTTAAATAGAGCACCGTTAATCATGTATGATGAAAACTTGATGACATTAACAGAAGGTCCTCGAGAAATCCACTTAACGATGTTTGAAACCTTATTTGATGTGTTTTGTAATTCTGACACAACCTATTAAATCAACATACCAAAAAAAAAATTACTAAAAACAACCAACCATTCCATCTTGTAATTACCAATAAATGACAACTTTCCATAATCAACACAATTTACCTTTTGTTCTATCCAACTACTAAAAGTTCGATAATGTTCGTCTTGTAACCATTTTGGGTTCCTTGACTTGGATGGAAATTTGGTCTTTATCCAATTAAAATGTTCCCTTCAATTATACATATGTTGTTAAACAATTGAACATACAAAATTACACAACTTAAACTTAATGTATTATATGAATATAACTCACTCGATATAAGGTTGAATTTCATTTATATTCTACAACACAAGACGTACGCTTCATCTAGTATATCTCGACTTACTGTGCATACAACGCTACCACGACGACTCTGAATCTCAACATTTTCAACATCATTTAACCCAATTCTTTGTACACCAGTCATGTATTCAGAACAAAATTCAATTACCTCTTCTGCAATATAGCATTCGACGATGCATCCTTTTAGCCGACTTCTATTCCTAACATACCCCTTCAGAATCTTCATATATCACTCAAATGGATACATCCATCTTAAATAAATGGGACCACAATATCTTAGTTCTCTAACCAAGTGAACGGTCAGACAGATCATTATATCAATAAATGCCGGCGGGAAATATTTCTCCAACTCACACAATACCTCAGCAATTTCATCTCTTAACTTGGGTAACTTAAGCGGATCAATCACCTTACAACACAATGACTTTGAAAACAAGCATAACCTTGTGATTACATCTCGAACTTTCCTAGGCAACACAGATCGAATGGCCACTGGTAGTAAATGTTGCATTAGAATATGACAATCATGAGATTTCATATCAGTCAGAATACAACTTTTTATGTCTACCAATGACCTTATATTTGAGGAATATCCGTCTGGAACTTTTATATTAAACAAACATCTGCAAATTTCCATTCTTTCCTCTTTAGTAAGAGTGTAAGCAACATGAGGTAAATATGTTTGTCTCTTATTTGGTTTTGGAGTAATTCATCCCTTATACACATTGCAATCAAGTCTTGTCTAGCCTTAATTCCATCCTTAGTTTTCCCAGGATTATTCAACAAAGTGCCAATCAAACTATCACATATATTTTTCTCTATGTGCATAACATCTAAATTATGGCATATAAGTAAGAAAGGCCAATATTCAAGTTCGAAGAAAACATATTTCTTTTTATAACACCCTTTTGGCTCCTCCACAACCTTAGCCTTACGACTACGTTTTATCTTTGTAGGTGTACGAACTTTAGGCTTCCCTAACTTGAACACAATTTTAGACATCTTCTCAAGTACTTCGATCCCATTCAATGGCTCAGGAGCCTCCTTAAACTATTGTTTACCATTGAATGCCTTCTTCCAAGCCAGAAGTTTATGCATATTATGCAAGAACTTCCTATGTCCCATATAACATATTTTTCGAGAGTGTTTCATGTATTCAGAACATGTTTTTTCTTCACAAACGGAGAAAGCCTTATATCCTTTCACACTAAACCTAGATAAATTTCCATAAGCAGGAAAGTCATTAATTTTCCACAATAAGACCGCTCTAAGATTAAATTCTTCCTGCCTATACGGATCATAAACCTTAACCCCTTCATCCTACAAAGTTTTCAAGTCATATATAAGAGGAGCTAGATAGACGTCAATATCATTACCAGGTTATTTAGGTCCTGATATCAATAAGGTCAACAATGCAAACTTTCTCTTCATACACAACCATGGAGGTAGATTATAAATAGCAAGCATAAAAGGCCAACAACTATACTTACTGCTAAGAGATGTGTGTGGATTAAATCCATCAGTCGAAAGACGTAGACGAATATTACAAGATTCATTTCCAAAAGAAGGCCACTTCAAATCAACTATCTTCCAAGCTAGGGTGTCAGCTGGATGTCTTAATTTTACATCATTTATTCTTTCATTAGCATGCCACGACAAAATTTTAGCATGTTCAACATTTCTAAACAATCGGATGAAACGAGGAATTGGCAGAAGGTACCACAAAACTTTGGCAGGTACTCCTTCCTTGACATCGTCACCATTTCTTTTCTTTTTCCATCGTGACTCACCAAGTAGGACACGATTTTTCGTTTGCAAAGCTATTTCGATATAATATGCAATCATTAGGACATGCATGAATTTTTTTCGTACTGCATGCCTAATGAGCATAACGTCTTCTTTGCCTCATAAAATGAAATTGGCATTTCATTATCTTCGGGCAATAGCTCCTTCAAAAAACTAAATAAATCAGTAATACTTTTATCACTCTAGCCATGTTTAGCTTTTAGATTGTACAACCTAAGAAGTGCAGATAATTTTGTAAATCTTGTACAACCAGGGTACATCAGTTTCTCAGCATCACTAAGGACTGTCTCAAACTTATTTGGGTCTACTCCTAATCCATTATGTGCGTCGTCAATCATTTCATCTAATGGATCCCAGTTCTCCTCTACTATATTCCTCCTCACTCCTTTTGGTCTACTTGGCAGAGTTGGAGCTATCTCCCCATGGTAATAACAAATTATGTAACTCTTGTCGATCCCATTGAAATATAAGTGTTATTTAATATTTTTAAGATCAATCTTTTTAAGATCAATCTTTTTAACATTTCCTCACTGAAGACATGGATAATAAGTAAAATTTGGGTCTTTCACATTTTCCAAACAAAACCTTAAGAAAAAATCGACCCCGCTCCTATATTCTGCAGATAACCTATTCGCTGGCATCCACTGTTTATCCATATCTTCTCCTATGTCTATGAAAAATAGAAAGAAACGAAACTAAATATGCACGTGATAAAGTTGGATGTCTATATAAAGCTAATTGTTTATTATCCTAGATAAAATCGGGTAGCATTTCCCCTATAATAGTGACCTGATCATCTGCATGTGAATAGCAAAACAAACAATTCAAACAACATACAATAAGTTTTTTCCTTATAGCTCCGCAGCACACAACCAAATTTCTCAGAACCTACTTGACTAAAACACACAAGTTCTCAACATTCTGTTATCACCGCAGTACACAATTTTAATCTCAGAACCTACTTTACTATGGATAAATATTTAAGATATTCAAACTCCTCTAACATTTGTTTAATAATATTAAAAGTAGAAGTAATAGAATATATATGTACTTCTTGCAATTAATAATCCAAAAGTTAGCAAAATTACTTCACGTAGTAATCGAATTTGCTATTAAATCCACAAACCAATAAAATAAAATTAATAAATAATAAATAAAAATATCACTAAATATCTATACATAACTTATTATTGTAATTTTAGAAACTTAATTACCTCAAATGTGTGATTGATATAGAAATTTTGATGCAAAAAATACCCTCTAAAATCTCACCAACAAAATCACAACCTACAAAATTAAATTAATTAATATGTAAAATATTACTAAAAAAATATCACTAAATATATAATAAGTAAATTATTGCTAAACAAATAAAAAAAAAACTCCAATGAGCCACTAATTAACCTAAACAAAAAATCAATAAAACTTTTCATAACCTAAAATCTCAATAATCAACAAAAACATAAAACTTTTCATATATTTATATTCTTAAAATTATTTAATAAATTTATATTAACATAACTATATATAATCAAAACAACTAGAATTTAAATAAAAAAAGTTTAGATATATAAACAAATATAGCTAAATTTCGAAATAAATAATAATAAAAATAATCATAAACATATACATTTAATGAAATCTACACAATGTGATATGTAAATTTAAAATAATTTCTACATTGTCAACAAATTATAAATTTTCATAGAAACTAACTATGGAAAATCTAAGAAAATCATACAATCTATGGGAAAAGTTGATAATAATGTAAAACAAACCCAAAATCGCATTCACTATTCATTTTCATGCATAACCTAAGATTTTTTTTTTAAAAAAAAATGAAGTAAAACCATGAAAATAAAGTGAAAACCTTACCTTTTGTGCCCTAGAAATCGTAAAAATCGCCTGAATGTGCCTCTGGTTTGTGCTCTCTGATTGTGCGTGTGTGTTTGAGAGAGGGAAGGAATGGGTAAATACTAGTGGGGACATCCAATATCTCCCACTGGAAGACATGCCACGTGTCCCACGTCTTCTAGTGGGAGACGTTGGATGTATATGACTTCCAACGTCTCCCACTGGAAAACGTGCCAAGTGTCTCATGTCTTCATGAGGGAGACGTTAGACATCCAACGTCTCCCACTAGAAGGCGTGGGACACGCGGCATGTCTTCCAATGGGAGACATTGGATGTCCTCACAGACACGTGTTTAGACCCCCAATTTTCAATGTCTCCCTGCACTTTTAATGTCTAACAATTTTAGTAATTAATAAAAAATTTCAATGTCTCCCAACATAAAATATTTAAAATCCCTCATAATTTTTAATGTCTTACACCATTGATGTAAGACATTATAAGAAGTCATTGAATGTCAAAATTGTTGTAGTGAAATCATTATATAAAAAAATGTAAATTTAAAATAATATTGCACAAATACGAATGAAAAAATCTACTTTCATATTTGAAACTTTAGTGTCAAATTATTTTAGTTGTCATTAATTAAATCTGATTTGTTTCATTAAAAAAAAAATCTATAAAAAACGTGTTAGAAATAGTGTAAGATTGTGAAAAGGTTGGCTGATAGGATTGTGTGGTGCTATCCATTTGGGTTAGTACTAAAAAATACCAAGAATGTCAAAGACAAACACAAACGTTTGTAAATCTATGTTTTTCTCCACTTGCTTTTGACTTGTATCTTTTTATTTCTTCTGGGGACTAGAAAAACTTTATGACTGATCTCAGTAGTTGATCTGTCCTAAAATAAAAATACAAAAAATAAAAAAGTGTATAATTTTATTATCTTTCATTCACTACTACAAAATTGTAGTTTTATAATTTTATTTGGGAGGTATTAAAAGTCTATCATGTCCTTCACAAGGGAGATTAGAAGTAGAGTCATCGTATGAGAGGTTTCAACGTCTCCTATTTGGAAAAGTAGGAGACATCCCACGTCTCCCAGTGGGAGACAATGAAGGGTGTCTAAAAATATCAATTCTCTTATTTTCATTGTTACTTATTATTATAATTTATGCATTATTTTCTCATTATTTAATATTTATTGATATTTGTGTGCATATAAAATGTAACGACCCAAATTCACTAATTAGGCTTAAGGGCCTTGATTAGTGTGCCTGAAGGGCATAATGGGAATTATGTGTGATTTTAATGATTAAGATGCATGACTATGATTTAAAGCATGTTATATGACTATGTGTATTATGTTATGTGATGATTATGCTATGTGATTTGTACCACGTGGGTGTGGTGATATCAATGTGATGCACGTGCCGAGACGATCCTAGAAAGCTAGATAATGGTAACTGGTGATTTGGTAACTTGTGTAACTGTTAGTAACCATAGAGAGTAACAGGTTTTGTTGGAGAAGTGGTAGAATTGTAATGTAAGTAAAAGGACAGGTGTGCCCTTGAGGTTTAGTTAGGAAGGGGTATTAGTGGAGGGATAAGGTGGTCTTTTGGTAGTGGTTTAGATGAGTTTCAGCTGAAGGAAAATGTAATCACGTATAACACTTTGGAAATTGATTTATGCTGAATTTTGGAGACCTAGAAATAGAGTAAAAGAAAAGTAGAAGAAGGAAGCTGAATTTGAGTCTTGGAAGGAGAATCAAGGGGTTTGAAGTAATTAAATCAAGCCTAGGCCAAGATTACTCAGAGGTAAGGATTTGCCTATGATTTGTTTAAGTTTCAAGTCTAGTTTTTAGAGAATAAGCATGATTTGAAACAAGATAGTGGCTGGTTTTGCATGAATTCATAGATGGAATAATCAAAAGAGAAGGTGATTTGAAGCTAGAGTTGAGGAGAATTCAAGCTGGGTTCTTGACTGAGGTAAGAGTGTATCATGTTTAATTTTCGTAACTGTTATGGTTAAGAATCTAAAGGTCTGGTTTGCACTTTTCTCAAGCTTTGGTTCAAGGGTTTGAATATGAAATTTAAGTATGAATTCTGTGAGTGGTTGTGTAATTGAGCTAAATTATAATGTTTATAGGTTGTTGAATGGTCTATTTGGGGTTTTGAATTGGTTTTGGAGCTTAGGTATGAGTTTGGAATGATTTGGGTTCGGGAAAAACGCAGGGGAAAACCCAGAAATCTGGGTTCGCGAGGGAGCGTCGTGTAACGTACCGGCCTTGATGGCACGTTACAAGCTAGGATGGCGCTCGGTCAGATGCGCACGCGAGGGTGCAGGCTGGTGAGCATGCTGATGCCTAGTTTGTACGGCAGTGGCATTTTCGTAAATATCTTGAATATTGCCCGGAAATGGACGGGACTTGGTAGGTTCCATATTGAAGGGTCAATGAACGCAATGGTATGATCGGATTTGGGAGATTCGGAGAATTGGCAAGCTGGAAGCCAAATATGTCTCCCAAGCGAAAATCATATATGTTCCTGGTAGAAGGCTAAAAGCTCAGAAGGCTCTTTGTAGGGGGAGCACCTGGTGTCAGCTCTCCACCACCCCCTGGCACAGGTGCGTCAAGTGAGCTACTACTAGTTGGGAGGACTAGTAGGGCGGGCATATGAGGACCACGAGGGGACTCATATGTCTCCATGAGTAGGAGTACTCATGGACATTACCGGGCCGCCCCGGTAGTGCGTCGAAGTGTGCTGCCAGAGGTTTAAGGGTACGGTTCCCTTGGCTTGCCGGGATGCCGCTTGCATGGAACGTGGCCCAAACCTTCGAGAGATGTCGTGGTGCGCCATGGCCATGAATCTCTACACGAGATGGCACGAGAAGTCATTCGTGGGACTCGTTAGCATGCAAGCATTGGAGGGTGCACTATGCTTGAGCAGGACAGAGGTCCAGTGTGTGCTACTAGTCTGGCAGCCAGTCTCGAGGGCCTGCCAACATGCATGATGGTATGGTGCCTTGAGGATTGGATCATGGACGTATGGGAGTCCTTGGTCTGTGACGTGAACTAATCGGATAGTATCGAATGGGACATGATGGGAGGTGTTGGCACGTCAGCTTGGTGTTGGCTCTTAGCCACACATGCTACCTTGACTTGCGAATGTCTAGGTGGGCATCGATGTTGGGGTTTGCCTTGCCATGGTGAGAACCTATGGACAGTGTGAGTGTCTTGGCTAGATATCCTTGATGCATGATTGCACTCATAGATGCTGAAGAGAATGACTCGGCGAGAGTTGTTCGAGAGACGGAAGTGTGCAGAGGCACACGGTCGCGCGAAAAATGTGCCCATTGTTATTCGAATGGTTGGAAGGCTGACCTTGGCTCAGAGGAGTCAAGGTGCCGCACGGGCATTTCCGCTGTCAAAATGTCAGCCCGTGACACGCCGCGACCCTGTTCTTGGGAGCCGTGGCGCGAGGCTGATTCTGGGAAGAGCAAGCTCTCTGACTTGCTGGGCGCCGCGACGCTAGGCCAATTTCAGAGCATGGGATTTTGCAATTTTGAGCCTTTGCTCCGGGGGTTCGGGGGATGTCTTTGGTGCATTGTTTTAGGGATTTGGGGGATTCCGAGAGTGTGGGATTGGTTCCGGGAAGTAGTTTTGGATTGGTTAGTGACAAAGGATGTTTCATTTGTGTTGCGACTAGGTCTTTGGAGAGGCTCGGGGTAGAGGACCGTGCTCACGGCTTTGAGGCATCGGAAACTAGTGAATTGAAAGGTAAGAAAACTGCACCCGGTTGTATGATTGTGATGGGACTAAGTGCTCCCGAGAGTTGTATCGTGTCAATGTTGGTATTACGCCATGGGACATGTAAAAGCGGTCTAAGAGTGTCGTACATGATTTTAGCGCACAGGGCGCGGATTGGCCACTGGCAGCCAAGGACAACGGGATAACGGAGGGAGCAGCCTGAGGGCGCTAGCCCTAGTTATCATTTGTGAACTGTGTGTGTTATGAATTGATATGCCTAGTATGTGGAATACTTGATTATACTGTCTGATGATTTGGTTGAGTTTATGTGATGCAATGTGAGATGTTGACTTGTCTGGTAATTGTTTATGCTCTGTTTTTGTTGTGTTTTCTTGCTGGGCCTTGGCTCACGGGTGCTACGTGGTGCAGGTAAAGGCAAGGGCAAGCTGGACCAAGCCTGAGGTGGAGAGCTCCGAGGTGGAATGTACATAACCAGCGGTTCGACCGCCACGGTCGAGGAGTGGACCAGGACAGGGATCACCTAACTGCTTGTTTTGCCTTAGTATGGCCGGTTGTTGTACATAAACCTTGTGTCTTTTGTAAACGGTCTTTGAACTTAATATTTTTGGGATCCCATGTAACAGATGATGCTTTTTAATGAAAATGTGGCTTTTAAGACCAAAACGCTTTTAACCCTAGTTCCTTTATAGTTTCAATAACACGATTTTATTTAAATGACTTGATTAGCAAGTCTGGCACTTTATAAACACACAGTGTAACGGTATTGGCTATCCAAGGCGTTACATAAAAAATACTAATTAAATTCAAATATATATGTATGATTTTTTTCACATTTGAGGTATATTCATAAAATAATTAAAATGAGTGGAATAATATATATTTAAAATATATCTACAATAAGAATTTAAATTATTAATTCAGATAAGTGTTAAGATATTTTTTTATTTCCTTTTTCACTATCAACTATGTAACGTCTCAAATACCTAATAGGGCTTATGACCTTGATTAGGGGGCCTGGATGACAAACTATGAAAAATTATGTGTTTATGTGATATTTATGGGTATCATTGTATGATTATATGAGTTATATTATAATATGACTTGATATGCATGTTTAGGAGTATTAAATATGCATGTGGGCCCGTTTCTTATCAAAAAGGCAATTTTCCTAATTTGACCAATTATGGGTATATATATGTGTGAGACATTATGACTTTATTTGGGAGACATTGAAAGTCTACAATGTCTCCCATAGGGGGAAACATTGTAGGTGGAGTCATTGTAAGTGTATATCTCACGTCTCTCAGTGGGAGAGGTGAAAGACATCCCACCTCTCCTAGTGGGAGAGATTGAAAGGTAATCCAAGCTTTAAGTTATGAGTTTTTGAGTTCTTAAGCTTTGATTGGATTTTATGGTTTTGATGAGTTTTGAATTGTTTGAAACTTAGGTTTCAATGGTTTTGGGCTGCTGATTTGATTGGGAACTTTGTTTTTGGGATTTGGCTAAGTTTGGATAGGCTTTTGAAGGGATTTGGCTTGAGAAAAACGGAGGAAAAATCGAGTTTACAGGTTGAGTCGCGACCCTGTTCTTGGGGCGATGTGACTCTCTTGGACGAGGGAGAAGCTGGTGCCTTTGGACCTTTTGAGTTGCGTCGCCTGTTATGGCTTGCCGTGGCGCAGGTGTAGTTAGGGAGGAGCGTTGGGCCTCTGACTTGAGTGGGCCGCGACTCAAATGCTTGGGGGCTGTAATGCTTAAGGGATTTTGTGCCTTCGAAGGGTTTTGAGTGGGGGAACTCAAACCTAAGAGCTCGGGATCGATCCTACTACCTGGTTTAGTAGGATTCGACGTCCCGGAGGCTAGGACTCGGTGCAGAATCCTTTATTTACTCGTTATTGATGAGATTTTATACTTGTATGTGACTAGTGTATCGCTAGGGGCTCATGATCAGGATCGTGCTGGAAGGTCGTTCTTATTTTACATTACACTCGGACCTGAGGTATGAAAACTGCACCCAATACGTGATGTAGATGATTAGGTTTTGGACCCTTGTAAATGCGCATGATTATGATTATGCATGTCTTCATTATCTGATTGGGAAATGCATGATTAAGCATGCTTAATGCTTTGTATCAGGATATTTGTTATATAATGAATGCCTGTCTGCATCATCTGATTAGAAAACTTATGAGTTAAGGATGGTAATAGCACTGAGCGCTGGTCGAAAAGCATTGACTTATTAGTCAAGGGCAGAAAATAAGCGCTGGTCAATATGGCTAGATCTAACCAGGAGCGCATTATACGCTTGTACGACCCAATGGTCATGGAAAATTAAGCGGCAATTATGTTGGGCCAGCTCCAAGGCTGGTTATATAGAGGATAGGGCAATGGGTCCCGGGGTGACCTAGTAGTCCCATATCTTAGGGCGTTGAGTTTGGTATGATTTATTAATCATGTGGTTTGAGGCTGAGCCCCATAATGATTCATTAATCATTTAATTAGGGTAGCTAGCCCCATATGACGTTGTAGTCATTTATATGAATTGTATGCATGCATTAGTATGGTTATTATTGTTAGACATGCTTATTATAATTTGGTAACGTGTTATTAACTGCTTATGAGGATGTTTAAGTTTTCTTGTTGGGCCTTGGTTAACGGGTGTTATGTGGTGTAGGTAAGGGGAAAGGGAAGCTTCACTAACCTTGAGTTGGAGAGCTTAGATGGCGACGTGTACATATGCAGCCGCTTGACCACCACGGCCAAGGTTTCCAAGGGAACTAGGGTTAAACCCTATTTTTGCCGCTTAGGTCGGCGGATTGTAACTTTTGAGTTGTAATTACTCTTTTGGACTTGTAAACAAATTTTTAAACGTTTATTATGGGATCCCATGTATAACTTAACGTTTTAACGAAATGGCTATTCCTTTTGACCAAAAATTTTAACCCTAAACCGTTAATCACGTTTAGTACACTTTTATTGCCAAATGACTCGTTTAGCGAGCCTAGCACTTTTTAAAATACAAAGTGTAACGGTCTTGGTTATCTAGGGCATTACAACTTAGTATCAAAGCATGCCAAGGTTAAGGGTTCCTAAAGACAGGCTGGGCATGTACACTCGCCACTAAAGACAAGCTCGACTCAGGGTTTGGTAGCTATTTATGTGGTTATGTGTTTAAGTGCTTAAATAGGATATAAATTCCTTATATGCATGCCTTATTAGGTAGCATGAGATATTTGATAGGGTTTGGCCCTTGAGTGATGCATGAATTAAAAGGATGTGCTTATTAGCACTGATACTGCTTGTGAATGCACAAATACGAATGAAAAAAATCTACTTTCATATTTGAAACTTTAGTGTCAAATTATTTTAGTTGCCATTAATTAAATCAGATTTCTTTTATTAAAAAAAATCTATGCAAAACGTGTTAGAAATAGTGTAAGATTGTGAAAAGGTTGGCTGATAGGATTGTGTGGTGCTATCAATTTGGGTTAGTACTAAAAAATACCAAAAACATCAAAGACAAACACAAACGTTTGTAAATCTATGTTTTTCACCACTTGCTTTTGACATGTATCTTTTTATTTCTTTTGGGGAATAGAAAACTTTATGAGTGATCTCAGTAGTTGATCTGTCCTAAAATAAAATTACAAAAAATAAAAAAGTGTATTAGAGTTGTTCACTTGTTTGGATCTGGATTGGGTTGTTTGGGAGGAGACGTGGATTGATATCATTGGTTTAGGTTATGTGACTTTGAAAAGGAGAGACTATTTCCATTTTTATTATTTTTCATTCACTACTACAAAATTGTGGTTTTATAACTTCATTTGGGAGGTATTAAAAGTCTTTCATGTCTTTCACAAGGGAGATTAGAAGTGGAGTCATCGTATGAGAGGTTTCAACGTCTCCTATTTGGAAAAGTAGGAGACATCCCACGTCTCCCAGTGGGAGACGATGAAGGGTGTCTAAAAATATCTATTCTCTTATTTTCATTATTACTTATTATTATAATTTATGCATTATTTTCTCGTTATTTAATATTTATTGTTATTTTTGTGCATATAAAAAATATTAAAGTCAAATATATATGTATGATTTTTTTCACATTTGAGGCACATTCACAAAAAATTAAAATGAATGGAATAATATTTATTTAAATTATATCAACAATAAGAATTTAAATTATTAATTTAGATAAGTGTTAAGATATTTTTTGATGATGTCCTTTTTCACTATCAACTATGTAACGTCTCAAATACCTAATAGGGCTTGTTAGCATTGTTATTTGTTATAATGTCAGGATGTGCTTATTAGCACCGTGCTTGGATATGAATATGAATCGACATGCGTATTAGCACGACTATTGAATGTGAATGATTATATGTTTGGTCTTGGACCTTGAGGCGCAAGAGGTTTAGTTATCACTACCTAATTGACCGAAGTGATTATTGCAGCAAGGTATAAGCTTGGAAGTATGCTTCCAAGGTAGATTGAATCATCATCTGGCCAGGAAGATCAGAGCTAGAATGATAGACAGGGTCAGAATGATAATCATAATGATACCCTTTTGCCAACTCTTGAGAACTGGTAGCAAGTACTTGCAGATTTGTGAGCCAGGTTATTGAGGGAGGAAGAAGAAATCTGCCTCCTGAGACAGCAATAGGTTCTTGCAGGGAACATTTTGCCAGAGGCACCACCTGTGATGGTGCCAACAGTTGAACTACTGCCAGAGGCTGGGTATAGATGAGAACCTCTTTATGAAAGGTTCAGGAAACAGCACCCTACAATCTTTGAGGACAGTGTAGATCCGGCTAAGGCCGAATAGTGGATGAGTATGGTTACCACCATCCTGTACTTCATGAGGATCATTAGTAATGAGAGGGTGGTCTGTGCCACATACATGTTTTGCGATGATAACCGAATTTAGTGGGAGGTGATATTCTAGACCAGAAACGTCAATACCCTGGATTGGGAAGAGTTTAGAACTCAGTTTAATGAAAAGTATTACAATGATGCCATCGGGGCTGCAAAAGCTGAAGTGTTCAGCAAGTTACTTCAGGGCAATATGTCAGTGACCGATTATGCCTTGAAATTTGACAGATTAGAAAAGTTTTTCGGGGAATTGGTGCCCACTAATGGGCCTAGAAGGGAGAGGTTTCTCTAGGGGCTACAACCTATGATAGCCTGGGATGTTCGTATCACTACTGTGCCAGAAATGACTACTTATGCACAGGTGGTAGAGAAGGCCCTTACTGCTGAGGGCGCAGAGAAAAAATACTTTCAATAAGATTGAAAAAGTATTATCAAATATATACCATAACACTTTTTGATGTGTTAAGGAAAGCAGTGTTATAGTAGGTCGGAGCACTTTGCATAACACTTTTCCATAGTTATAGACATGTGTTATGGTATAGCCTACGATAACACTTTTGTTGTATTATTTTAATAGTTAGATAAGTATTTCATTATGTTGTTTATAAATAGAATATATAACGTTTTTTTTTACTTATAAAGTAGTGTTATGGTACACTTTACAATAACACACTTTCTGCATAATAGAAAATAATTTGCATAACATAATTTTATGCTTGTAAACCAATGTTATTGTAAAAGATACAATAACACATTTTTTGTATTATTCTAATATTTGGATAAGCTTGAATTATCATTATATAAACATGTACATTATAATTATTTTTTATTGCTTTAATTCAAACGTGCTTCATTTAATATACTTAAGACACCCTTAACATTGTAAAAATATATTTTTTAGTAACAATTATATGGTTCATAACACATATAGCCAAATAATTGTGTCAAAATACATTCAAGATTATCTAAAAAAAATCCAAAATTCTTAAGATATACAACACTGCCCAATTAACATAGAAAAAACATTCTCACAATAGTCAACAAAATAGTCTTAAACAGTTGCATATTCAAAAGTAAAGGTAGGAATTCATGATCTCCCAAACGTCAGCACACCAAAGCCTTCCAAATCAGATTTTCTTTTTCACTTCACTTGTTGAATCTAGTAAATAAAACATATAAAGAAAAACTAATGAGGTCTTGAAATATCATATCATTCATCTAAAGTAGTCAATAATATCATGATGCATAACCAAATTTACAATAATTGAGTTTGAATAATAAACAAGTTATTATATTACACACATTACTACAACTATCTACACTCAAGTGACCTTAGAACTTTAATTAAATGGTGCATAATATTAATTCAAGTGACCATGGACGCAGGCACCAACACTTCCAAAAAACATCAAAGCATAGTCTACTCTATCAGAACCACTAAACAAACCAAATAGTGAAACAGTGCTGTTGCCGTTGCTAGTTTTATTTCTTTCTCTTAGAGCCATATTAATAAAGATTCTTTAGAAAACTGAACTAACGATTTATTTATTTATATATATATAAACTGAAACTCCAAGCGTAGAAGACTTACCATCCAAAGATCTGAAGACTAAACTATTCAGGGACTGATAAGGAGAAGCTGAGAGGTGTGAGTGCGTGATTGTGTGTCTTAGGAAAATAACTTCAGTGAGCTATCTATGGAGTGGCGAGGAGAAACATCAATTTTAGAACAGAGGGACGATAAGGCTTTAGGGTGCTAAAGAGGGAAAGGGGAAAATCATAAATAAGGTGTCACCAGAAATCTCAGCTTGTGAGATATATATTACAAGTGATGCATAAATTGTTGATCACTCTCTCTAAGATAACTAATAAAACTAGACAATCATATATATATATGTACGTAGATTTAAGTAAACAACAGCATTGACAAGGTTTAAAAGCACATAATTTTATCATTATTAGTACAATAATTATTATTTTAAACAATTTAAATGATGGATTTTCCCGCAGAAATAGAAGTCTAATATTTTATAGGGCATTCATTAATTGATCATGCAGCATATCTAAATACAAGTTGGCACCGGACACAGATCCTTCTATAAGCACACAAACAAAAATGACAGCTCAGGCATGCACTTTGAAGCAGCAAATGATAGCAATAAAGTACTTGTGGAATATTGTTAAATTTCAGAACATGATCAGAAAGAGTGGAGCCTGGAAACACATCACCTCCAATAGTAATGCCTACAATGGTCCAACAATTCAAATTTTATTACATCCTCCATTTGTGAGCATAGATAACAATGTATGGGAAGAATTTTTTTACAGAAAAAAAAGCACATATGTGCACCTTCATAGATTCCATCTGTTACACGGGCTATGGTATTGTACATCTCATTAGACATTCCACCCTGTAATGGAAAAGAGAGCTATTTTCCAGGACAATGTATACAAAACTTGCCACTTACACTACATGGATTTCAAAACTTTCTTAAAAGAGCATATCTATAGAGAAAATCACATGTAAACTTTATGGAAAAATTTGAGATGTTTTTTCAAACAATTAGTTATCAGTTTGAAAATCAAAACATTGAGGTCAACAAAATCATAATGAAACAAAAATGATAAAGAAGAGTCGGAGTGTATACACACAGATTTGGAAACAAAATCAGCAAATCTGAATATATTATCCCCTGTTGCACAATATAAAAATGGGTCCCCAAATTATGATCGAGTGGCAATTAAAAGAGTGGTCAGTAGTAACTAACTAGAGCCTTTTAGAAAATATTAATCACTCAATAAAGTGTGGTTAATAAATAGTGCAAAGGCTTTAAAGATACATATATATATACTCAATTATGAGTATTCTGGTTTTTTGTCAACTTGTGCACATTCACATGAGATCAGAAGTTTGTCTGGGCAAAAGTATAACAGTATTTTTATATTTTATATATATATATATATTTGGCATTTTAAATCACATTTATTTTTGTGAAGTGGTACAATTTTTTGAAGCTAAGGAAAACGTATGCCACCCAGCTTAGCTTAGCTTATAGCTTACCCCATGTGTAGCAGCATAACATTAAAGGGTACCTCTCTGTTAATAAGGCCCATCCATTTTTGTCCCCACTTGGCATAAATCTTCCATATTTATAAATCACATTTGATTATGATCTCAGCCCATCAATCAAATCGATGAACCAAGAAATTAGAGCCATTCAGTTGCCCATATGTTGGCTCTAGTTTGCTTCAGTCATGGTTGGTCTTATAGTGACTTATCTGCCTTTAAAGTGCAAGAATGTGCATAAAAATTGTAAGCCATAGATTTTGGCTAGCCTACTAATTAGCCTCGCCACTCCAACTAGCCAAAGCCTTCTAGAATGAAGCTTAAATATGCTTCTCTTGTCAACTATATATATCATTTCCCAATTCTTGAGTTGCCCCCCTTCCATAAATGATATTTTAAGGTCCAACCAAGACTGCTAAAACATCCTAAATTGAAAAAGGAAAGGAAAAAGTAGAGTAAGAATGATTAATGTTAAGACTCTTGCAGACCAACCTGAGCCAAGAGACACTTGCAAGATTGCTTACATTATTCAATTCTTGCTTGGTGCTGGAAATTTACTTCCTTGGAATGCTTTTATCACAGCTGTTGACTACTTTGGCTTTCTCTATCCAAACAGACATGTTGAGAAGGTTTTCTTTGTGGCTTATATGAGTTATTCAATACTAGTTCTGGTTCTGATGTTAATTTGGGGTAGCTGTTATGGGAAATTGAGTTCAAGGCTAACACTCAACTTGGGATTTTCTATGTTTGTTCTCTCTTTAATGGTGGCTCCGCTGATAGACTGGGTGTGGTGCATAGAATCAAGTGAGAAAACCTATGGAGTAACAGTTGCTTCGGTCGCAATTTGCGGTATAGTCGATGGTTTAGTTGGTGGAAGCTTGATGGGATCAATTGGAAGGCTTCCAAAATAGTACATGCAAGCTGTTTTTGCTGGAACTGCTTCTTCAGGTACTGCCTGCATTCATACTTTTTCATACTTGTTACTTGTTTTGCCCTTCTTATTCAACACAGACAATGTTTTAAATTGTTATATCAGCAGATGAAAACTTAAAATATATGATTAAGCATGCTATATATCCTAGGTGATCTTAAAAGTTGACCAAGTATGTACACAACTGTCTTTGTTAAGTTATGGAAGACATTGACCCTGTAATATAAAAGATGAGAATTAATAGATTCTTATGGCACTGTGGATTATTCTGCAATTTAAGCTTATGGTACCATAATTCAAGTGATTCCTACGGAAGTACTGGCATCTTTTCATTCAAATACTAAAATTGAATTAGCAAACAGATGAAAAAAGGCGGTGTGAATTTTTTTATTGAAGGAAACTGAAGTCCCAATGGTTCTGACCTTCATGATCGGTCTTACCAATGGTTACTTAACAAGTGTCATGATGATATTGGTCCTTAAGTCTGTGCCAGTTACAGATGCAGAACTATCTACAATTGTTATGGTTGTATTCCTAGGACTTGGGTTGGTTGGTGGTTCAGTTCTTTGTTGGTTCTAGATTATCTGAACTTTGTTGTTGTGTAAACTTATGAAATCAATGATTTTAGTTGAAATATATAATAGCTAGACAAAGTTTTCTATGATGAGAACATAGTAGTATGATATTGTGCATCAGCCATTTTTAGACTTGGATTTACTTGTGCCAAATGATATCATAACATTCTAGCAAAGGTTACACATAGAGTTAACAATGTAAAAGCCAGTAAGACAACTTTTAACCGAGTCAAACCTCTTTTACAAGTTCTTTGGCACCACTCATCTATGGCTCTCTTAAAAATATTTCCAAAAAAACTAATCAACACATAGGAAAGAGATCATGGAAAAATAGTCCAAATCTAGAAAACTTTTCTCACCCACCAAATAAACAAAAGGAGAAAAAATTATTGGCCATAACCAGCTGCATAACAATTCAATTTGAGTTAAGATATTCAACCATATATTTTTAAAACCGAGATTGCAATTCATTTGGCCAACAAAAATAAATCTTAAAACAAAACTGTGAGAAAGAGAGTAACAAATTGGTTCTACCTCTTTTATTCATCCTTACATTATTTTACGAGATGAAACCATAGCTAAACTATTATACAACTAATCATGAACAAAGGGAGAAAGCTTAAGAAGCATCAACTATAGGAGTTTTAATATGTGACTTCTCAATGTATACTATATGAACAACATTGTATTTCTAATATTTAGTTCTAAGACCGCAATATCGTAAAAACATGGATGAGTATTTACCTTGGGATGCAGCAAGCCCATTCTTGAAGAAACACTAACAACTTCCACATGAAGCTTATCATTGGTAGGAGGTTCATCCTGCGTAAATGAAAATTCTTCATCCCATCTTGGATCACGATTCTTCTTGACATGCTACATTATCATAAAACATGATGTCAGTCAAAATAACATGAAACTCAGTTCAATGGCTCTTTCAAAACATAGCACAGTTGACTATGTACCTTGTTGTCACTGGTTTGAAAACAATGTCACATGTGAAGAAAAACAAAAGTTCCACTAGAGAAAATGTCCTATATTAGCAAGGGAAACTAGACAGATTGATAATAAATTCTATAAGTGCATAAGATAATTAGTTTTTAGATGCATTTGATAGTATTTTAGTCCATACGTGGAACATGTGGTTCATTATCCTCATAAATTGGCCTGATAATTTTTTATAGAAAGTAAATAATAACATATATATACATTGAAATGCAAGAAAGTGCTAACTGATCTTAAAACAACAGTTGGAGGTGCCCCATTAGGCCGGAAAATATATGCCCCTGAAGCCTGCAAGACAGATCATTTTAAGTATTGAAGGCATCACTTGGAAAAATTTGGGACTTGAATAACTTGACAACCATAGCACATGAAGTGCTTACCTGAGAATCAGAATCACCAGTGCTTGAACCATACCAGAGATAGCTCTATTGTATTGGTACATCAACCTTGAATATATGACAATCAAATGAGCATTATTTTAGCATGCAAATTTTTTTGTCAAGTCAGAGAAAAGAAACATAAAAGTTCCTTACAAATGAAAAATTGACATATAAACTTAAGTTAGAATTCCATTTTTAGTGCCCATTTGTGGTTGGCTTGCCTGATTTTATAATATGCAACTAATGGGTTAAGAAATATTTCCATGGTCACTTTTTGAAATTAAACAACTTACCTCGGTTTTAGAATTGTACATCCGTTTTAGTTGTCCTGAGGTAGACGAAAATGTCAGCTTTAAATCTCCAAGCCCAACTTCAATGGTATCATTTTGTGGAGTCTTTTTCTTGGAGAGTAAATGCATGTTTACTGCAATAGTTTGGAAAAGAAACTAGAGCAATTAAACATTTAATTCCTCTTTATGCATAATGTATAATATTGTATCTTAATGGTGAGCTTCATAAGAATCAACTATATGTTCAATAGAATTTGACTAGCAAGTTTGAACTCAATTACCTGTACTAGATGCCTTTGAGACAAAGTAAGTATTCCAACCAAGCGGTAGTACAGAAACTTGAAAATGAAGCCAATACTTTGGAGCTTGTTTTGGTGATTGCCCCAAGTAAGCTTGTGCATAGAACTTTCAAGTTCTTTGTAACATTGTCTAAACTTACATACTATGCCTTAATAAATTACATAATTTGCAACATTGATAAGACCATCATCTTGAGCATGACCAATGATTGTAGCTCTTCCTCCTTCTATCTCTGTTATATATCTTACTCTATGTATCATTCTTTTTCTTCTTGGTTTTCTTCATCCTCTTGTCTTCCTCCATTAAAACAAAGCACAACTTTTATTTATGACATTAAAACAAAAATAAACATGTAAGAATGATAACATAAGGATAATTAATGGGTCGGTTCACTAAAAGTAAGTTTCTTAATCAATGATTCCTCCTAGTTGAATCTAAATCTAAAGTTTTAAAATAAACAAAACAAAAAAATACACAAAATTTATTCAAATTGATATAAATAAACTCAAGGCACGTAACTCTGGAATTCAATTGAAAAAAACACAATATAAAGAATGTGACAAGAACAAAGTTCCTTTAAATCAAAGAATGATTATTGAAACAAATAAAATAAGAAAAAGAGACCATGCAAGGTTATTTGATACGTGTCCACATCAAAAGAATATAGATATATAATGCAACATTAAAGAATATATATGTAGTTATTTGATACTTGTCCACCAATGCCCACCAATGAAAATGTATTTCATTTTATGCACTTACCAATTATTAATACATAGAATATTATATCAAAAGGAAATTAATGACATACAATAAATTTATACTATCAAGATAATCCAAACTAAGTCTAACGAAAATGATGAGGGAAAGAAATTCAAGATAAACATATATTCTAATTTTTATTTAGAACATAAAATTTTGAGTAAGATGTACATTAAAGCTTAAGGCCACATATAAAATGATAAAGATGATAGAGACTTAAAGGAAAAGAGAGTTTCTCACTCATCTAATAACTAAAGAGCATATGAGTAGAATCAACCTATTTAACAAATTAAACCAGCATTGGGCAACCAATTACCATCAAAATCAAAGCTTCCCATGGACTCCACCAATAAATAAAAGCATGCATAATAATTGTGCTTCGTAATAAATATACAACTAAAGTAAATTATCAAATTGAATAGTTTCAATTTCACAAATATGTAATACAACAAAGTAACAAATTTTACTGAACCATATGAATTAGATATGCATTCATATAGTGTTGACAAGATTTTTCTCAAAAATAAAAATGACATGAAGTTAATTTCTCAGCTATAATAATGAGAGAAAGAAAGAAACCCAAGAGCACGAAACTTTGTGTGGCAAGCATCTGCATGTAGAAATTACACCTCACTACACAAATCTAGGAGGACCCTATAATCAAGCACTAGCAATAAAGTTACATGCCACTCAAAGATTTATAAGATACGAGTATAGAAAAAAACTTTTAGAGAGAAATTTATAGAGAAAATACCATGTTTGATGACATAATATCATAATTGACCATCAAAGAGTCGCTGCCTCATCTAGCCTCCTCTTTCATTAGATTTAATTCACAAATCAATCAAAACATATACCCACCAAAATCAAATATTGTTCTATATTGTACATTATTAAAAATATATAAGTCTTAAACACATCATTTATTCCCCTAAAAACACTATACTTATCTGCATAAAATAATATAAAGCCCAAACAATCTCTTTAAGCTTCACTGGCATAGTTAAAATATTTGAAATATATATGAGGATACTCCAATAAATTATTCTATATACTTTCCTTCATAATTGCTAGGTGCCTCAATTTAACATTAAGAAGCAACAAAATAAAAATTAAGATTCATATCATCTTTAAGATTAAAATGTTTAAAAATATTATCTCAAAAATTCATCTTCAAAGAATCAACTATTTAGGTCATTCCATAATATATACTTCCAAATTTAAAACTGAAATAAAAAAAAAAGGCCTAGAGAACAATAAGCAACAACCACATTAGCCTATAGAAGAATCATTCACTAAATTTCACAATCTTAGTCCATTGAGGCATTTTCACACACACTTGGTTTGCATCACAAAAAAGGAAAGAAAAATATAAAAATAAACACAAAATCCATAATCAAGTAAGAGGTTTCTACAACATTCAAGCACATAAATAAAATAATTGTTACTGCTGAATCAATAACCAAGTAATTGATCAAACACCACACTCAAAAGAAAGCCTTGCATTCTAATATTGAAAAACAACATAGTTGGAAGTACAGAGAAAAGAAAAGAAGAGAAATATGTAGAGCTTGCAAAATATGTAACTGCAATTATACTAATTTTACCAGTTTTTTCTAACCTTTTTCATAGCCTTTAAATGTTTATCTGTGAACAAAATATGTAACAGTAATTAAAAAATCTGGATAAGGAATATAAGAAAGTCTTTTAGGAAAAGAAAAAACAATATAAGGAAAGTGACTATCGTTGGGACCCTCAAGGCACTAAACTAATTTTGATTTAATTCCTAAAATTTATATATCAAATTGGCCATGGAAAGTTCTAGCAATTTATAAAATAAATACTAAAATACACAGGATAAAACAATAATGAACACACCCATTCAAGTAAAAGAAAAATGGACAAAAAGAAAGAATTATATAATAAATAAATGCTCCAATTAAAAAATAGAAACTAACTTATTAATCAAAGATAAATAATTATTTTTGCCTTTCTAATATCAAATATATATGTAATGTTGATCTTAGTACCATGTGTATGAGCTCCAAAAAAAAAAAAAAGATTAGAGCTTATTCACTTCAATTGCTCTCAGGTGGAACACAGATACCCTTCAATTGCTTATCTACTTAATCATTCCAGTCAAGCATATCATTTATAGTCTTTTGCCTCTAAAACTAGAAGGATTAAATATAAAAGGCAAAATAGAAAGACCTAGTAAAATCATAAGAAACGTTATATTACAAAGGATCGAATCAATCTATATTTAATTATTAACTGCAACTTAATAATAATCATGTTACTCACATTAGTAAAATATTATGTCTTTAATCAGTAATATTACTATACATCAACATTAGATACTCAGAAAAGCAAAATTATTGAGAATCAGTTCTCAAGATTTTTAGTCCCAATTAAAAAAAACCTAAAATTGTTAGCCTAAACATAGAGAGATAATCGAAAGCTCCATCTAGTTAATTTTAGATTCCAGACTTCTAACCCCAAAACTAATAGCCTAAACATAGAAGTACAATCGGTGTAGTCAAATTCACAATGCACAAATCTAAGCCTAAAGAAAACCATAAACATTGCGTCAATTCCCAAATCAATTTCTGAGTATGAAAAATTGAACAACTGTGAGAATAGAAATTTTAAATTAAGCCGAGAAAGGGAATTGAAACGAACCAGATGCAGTAGCCATGGTTTCTCTTTGCAAAAAAGTATCGAGCTCGAAGGTAGCTAAGAATTCGGGTTGATGATTTATGAGCTTTTACAATGAAAGAGGTTGATGCGTAAAATATGGGACAAACAAAGGCGTCATTGAGTTCAGAGTGAAAATGAGAGTCAAAGAAGATGGTGAGGCGGAGCCGCAGAGATTGAGTCGAAGATAAGTAGCGTCTCTACCGCCGCCGACGTACCAGAACTCCTATATCGCCTTCGAATGTGGTGTAGCCTTCTCATTTTTCTTTGAATCATTGTTTACAAGTATTTGAAATGGGATTTATCTTTCGTGAAAGGGAGTGAGAGACCGGGAGAGATAGGTCTCAGAGAAAGTTAAATAAAATGATAAATAAATCTTTTATACTTGGCGGAAAAAGAAATGAAAAAGTAAACATATGGCGCCCAAAATTTGAGCGAACCCGCTTATAATTTTAACACATGTAGCATAATACTTTTTCATTACTGTTAGAATTTAATGTTGTGGTAGTCCTATTTTGTTGTAGTGGCTCCTGATGCCTTTCCAGCTCCAAGCCTTGATAGGAGACCACATGGTATTCAATAGGCCGCCAGGGCAGCAATGAGGGCTGGAGGACATTTCCAGAGTGCCCCAGATGTAAGAGGCATCATATAGGGGAGTGTCGGGCAAATACCTACTTTTTGTGTGGGATAGTGGGACAATTAAAGAAAGATTGCCCGATGGCAAGAAAGGAAGAACCAAGAAAGGCGAACAGCTCGACCCCAACTCGAGTGTTCGTGTTGACACAGGCAGAAGCTGGGGCTTGTCCCTCAGTAGTCACAGGTTGGCTTTTTAGTGCCGGAACCCCTTATACTGTTTTAATTGATTTTGGTGCTAAACATTCTTTTGTTGCTAATAGAATTATTGATAGACTGTGCAGACCATGTGATTATTATGTTGTGGGGTTTGGGACCTTATTTCCCATAGGGGAGTTGTCAGTATCTAGGAGATGGGTTAGATCATTGCCAGTGACATGGAGGGTAGAGAGTTTTCAGTTGATTTGATAGAGTTGGTTATGAACGACTTTGACATGATTTTGGATATGGACTAGTTAGTGAAGTATGAAGCAACCATAGATTACAGAAGGAAAATTGTAATTGTAGCATCCCAAATTTGCTAATAAGGCTTAGGGTCTTTATTAGCATGCTGGGAGGGAAATAATTGATATAATTACGTTAATATGTTAATTTAGTGATTATGTGATTAGAAATGCATGTTTAGGTGGATTAAATATGCATGTGGGCCCCATTTCGCTATTAGGGGCATGTTTGTAATTTTAGTCGGTTGAGGGCATAAATGCTATATTTGTGTATATTGTGATTGATACCACATGTGAGTGGTGATATATTTTTTATGCACGATTCGAGACAGTCCCAAAGAGCGGTTTAGCTAGAAAGTCACAACGAGGTCAAGTGCCCGGCTCAGGAGGAGCCTAGGGGTATTTTTGGGAAATAATATATGTTCGGGAATTATCGAGTAATGGGTAGTAGTTTGGAAATCATTTGGACGTGTTGGGATTAAATGAGGATTTATAGGATATTTGGTAAATGAATAAATTTCCCTTGGGTTACTTAAGGGTTGAGGATAAGCTTAAGGGGCAGATTGGTCTTTTTGGCAAGTGGGTATACACCTAGGCTGAAGAAAACACTAGAACAAAAAGAAAATAAAGGATGAAAGAGAAGGATAATACTCAGTTTTCTTTGGCTTCTCTCTCTCTCCACCGATATTCTTTCTCCCTTTGGGTGTTGAAGCTTTGGAGGAAACCTTGAAGAATTGGGCTGAAGAATTGGAGGATTGGGAAGCTTAAAGCTCAGGGAATCAGTTCAGGAACTGACTTAAGTGTGGAGGTAAGTTGAATCTTGCTGTTGAATTACTTCGATTATGTTAATAACTTAAGCTTTCGTGAGGATTGGTTTGGTTAGTTGTGCTTGGTTTGAATTTTGGTGTTAGTGAGGATTAAAAGGTTGTTCTTAGATGGATGTGATGCCTAGGTTGTGTAGACAAGGAATCTAGGTTCAATTTTGAGTTTAAGTGGTGTTTGGAGTTTGAAATTAAGGTTTAGGATTGAGGAAAATACAGGGGAAAATGGTGATTTATAGGTTTGGAGACTTGAGCCACGACCCTGTTCTTTAGGGGCCGCGGCCCGTGTATGTCGAAGAGGCTGGAAGCCTCTGGCTGCCCAGGCGTGCCGCGGCCCAAGACTAGGAATGTCGCGACCTGTGTTTCTCATCTGGGAGGCTTTATGCCTCTGACTTAGGGCACGTCGCGGTCCTTAAGGGGCTGGGTTGCGGCCCAAACTCTAAATTTTGGCTGTTTGAAGGTTGTTGGATTGGGAACCCAAAAGTTATGGCTCGGGAAGGATTTTACCACCTGGATTGGCAGAATCCATATTCCTGGGGGCTAGAATTATATCCTGAAGTTATTTATTGGATTAGAACTTGATGAATGGCTATTGTTAATGCGTTGTGACTAGGTTTTCAGCGAGGCTCAGGCTAGAGGACTGTGTTTGGGATTGCGGTGCTCAGGAAGATTGGGACATAGGTAAAAGAATTGTCTGTACCTGTAGAGTTATGTGATGTGTTTTACTATATGTACCGTTTATATTCGTTATGTCATATATGTGAATGTGACTGGTTGGCAAGAGCTGGGAGCGGCAAAAGCTGGGAGAGGCAAGAGCCGGGAGAAGCAAGAGCTGGGAGAAGCAAGAGCCGGGAGAGGCAAGAGTTAGGAGTGGCAAGATCCAGGAGCAGCAAAAGTCGAGAGAGGCAAGAGCCGGTTGCGGAAAGGGGCTGGGAACAGTGTTGAGCACGCGGAGTTCAAAGGGAGCGACAAGGAGCCGGGAACGACGTTGAGCATGTGGAGTGCAGGCCGTTAGGGCGAGACCCTCCTAGGATGCTAGAGTCATCCTCTCGGTGCAGACCGCAAACCCAGAGCCAGGTAAAGCACCTGGGACAACATAGCCGCTATGTGTTTAGCCTGTTGGCTACTTCGTTATATGCTGTTGAAATATTTAACTGCTGTGATATTGTACAGCTAAGATGTTATGCTATTGTGCTTATGTGTTGATATATTGCTATGATGCTATGTTGATGTACTTATGTGCTATTATACTATTATGATATGATGTTGTTGTGCAGTCGTGCCATTGCGTATTCTAATAATAGTTTGTAGATGGTTTATTGCCTTGAATTAAGTATTTATTTGTTGAGATAAATTATAGTATGTTGTGCTTTGAGGTTCTCTTGCTGGGCCTCGGCTCACGGGTGCTCTGTGGTGCAGGTAAGGGAAAGGAAAAGATCGATCAACCATGAGTTAGAGGGCATGGAGCGGTGCGTACATGTTTGGCCTACCTGGCCGCCACGGCTGGGGTATTTTGAGGAGCTGGTTATAAATATTGATTTCGTCGCTTAGGCCGACTGTAAAGTGACTTTTTGAGTTGTAAATATGTTTCTAAATGGTATTTTTGGGATCCCAATGTAACCATTTTCATGATTTAAAGGAATGACCGACTTTTTACACCAAAATCTTATTTAAACGAGTTTACATTTTAATTGACTATACTTTTTAACCTAAAACCTCGATTAGTGAGTGATTAGCATGTTTTAAACTCACTTCGTAACGACTCTAAGGAAGTAGGGCATTACAGTAACCTTTGAACTTGAGGGTGAGGATCATTTTATATTTGTTGGCATTGTGCATGGTGTTGAGTTTTATGCCCTTATAAAACCATGTCGGACATGTAACACAATTTCATATTGCCAATAAAAGTAGTAGAAATCATTTAGTTTGACAATCATGTTACTTGCTTATTTTATTACATGAATATTGAAATAATACAAACATTTATAAAATCCTGAACATATGGATAGTTACAATTATAGTGACTAGGTCACAGTAGATTATAGTTGTAATTATATGTTCAAAAGAACAAGTCCTAAGATTAGATCAGTGCATTGGATTTTCACTGATTAGGCAATCTACGATATGATCTACATACACATTCGGGGTGTGATGTCTTGTCCAAGGAATTGACCAAGTATATAAGATCAGATGTATTTGGTTACTTCGGACTAGGGCCGATATCGATTATTGATTGATAAATAAGTATTATTGTTATCGAAATCTTTTCAAGTCAATCTTAATTATAAGTGATAATATTCTGTTAATTATATTATTCAAATATTTTTACTTGTTCGTTACTAGCTTACCCTACAGTCTAGCCCATACTTACATCTTGGAGATTTAGTAGTGTGATTGAGTGGGAGTATTATTTATAGATATGAATTCTATAACTTCTATATGAGAAGTGAAAATATGATTTCCTTAATTGCTTTGTTCAAAAGGTTAAATGATTGAGATCTCATTTCTATGATTAAGTTCACGGAAATATCATTTATAAGGAACTTAGTGGGAGTTAAGGATAAAATACTGATGAGGTGTAAAACGGTAATTTACACTCATCTCGTTAGTAAATCATCGATAGAGGATTGACTAACTGTAATGGTTATGACAATGGATAACATATTTATGGTTTGGAAAATACGTTCTATGAATTTAAGAGTTCAATTCTGAGTCTATAGTAGAGTCACGAGTAATTAATAAGGTAGTGAAATTATTCATAAATAAATTCACGGTAACTTATTGGAGCTTGATTTCGTGGATCCATGGTCCCCACAGCACCTTTGAGTAAATTATATAGAATGTCTCTATTAATTGAATTAATTATCAATTAGGATTTTTAAAGTTGACTAGGTCAATTTTGGAAAATTTAAATGATATGAGATTTAGAGAATAAAAAAAAATCTATGGGTAAATTTATTAATATTGATGAATTGGTATCAATATAAATAAATAATATTAAATCAGGTTTCAAATTATAATTAGTTAATTTGAATAAGGATTTAATTAAATAAATAAAATGTTTTGAATTTAGGTCCAATTGAGATTTAAATTCAAAACAAAGAGATTGGGCAAAAGTCCATTTATGGCAGCCTAAGGCTTTTATTTTTTGTTTATTATTTTTAATTAATTTAAATAAAGCCCATTAAGTTGCCTATATAAGGAATATGATATCTATGGTTTTCATAAGGAAGTGCGTTTCAGTTGATTGGTAAGTGAAAACCTAGACAGTCTAACATTTCTTGGCCACTCTCTCTTATTTTTCTCTTCTAGATCTCTATCTCATGTGTTGAGAACCAGTCCACACTAGTTTTAGGTTGATCAAAGGCTTAGTAAGGAAAACTGTGTTGCTGACCTAGTTCAATCTCTTGATAATAATCTGCTACAGAAAGGAATCAAGGGTTAGAGAGATTGATGGATGGAATTGTTCCAGTTCCATTGCATATTCGTAAATTTCTACATCTTTGTGTTTATGTTAATTTATGAATCTAATGTTCATATGTATGTCATGTTATTCTATGTTTCAATTATGTGTTTAGAAAAATAATAGGAAGCATGCATCTAGATTTAAATTCCAAGATCCTTCAATTGGCCTTAGTGCCAAGGTTGCCTAGATCTAGATGTTAAGAATGCATGATTATATGTGTTTGTTGACATGTTTGATTTTAAAAGTTTAATTATATGGTACATGAAATTTGATATGAATGTTTATGTGTTATATTGCTAATTTAAGTTGTCATATTTTTCATGCATTTTGAGATCTTAATTGGTGCTTGGTAAAATGTTCATTAAAAAATTACACAATTTTTTTTAGTAGTTGGCGGCTGCCATTTTTAATTGTTATACGTGTATATATATATAAACCCTAATGAGGGTTTACGTATAAATAAATAAATATATATCTTAAAAACTTTGTTTTATACTGTTTGAAATATATATATAAATATTATTTAAAAAAAATCGTATATATTAAAACTTATATATGTTTATATATTTATATATGGGTGCACTTTTAATGGTTACTACCCATGGATTGTTACTTTAATGTTAACCATTTGATTAAGATCAGTGGTCCATATTTATAGTTGTTAATTAATATTTCTAAAAATAAATTTTGATTTTTTCAAATTTATAGAAGGGTTACCTGATGAAAAATGTATATTTATTATGAAAATATAATATTGTAATTTTTCATTTTTTAAATGCATGTCAATTTCTAAATATAGCGAGTGTTTCTCATTGGTTGGAAACACTATTAATTATGGCAAAAAAAATAATTAAATTCGAAATTAATGTTGAGAAAAATATTTACATGTTGTCGTCTTGTTATATCAAGTCACTATGTAGTCACATCATCATAATTATTAGTACCCACTTATGGATAGTAACCATTAATAACTCTTCATTTTAGATATATGTGTAGTTATTCTGAGGTATATGGGTTGATTTCTAGTTGGGAATATTTTTTGTTTAATTTTATTTCATTTTAGGTATACCTTGAGTTTATAAATATATATTTTTAAAATAATATATGTGTCTAATGGTAATGTTCAAGTTTTTTTTTAAGTTTATTTTGGATATATGTTTAGTTGTTTTGAGATATATTTTGACTCTATTTTGAACACATTTTAAAATGTAGGGATGAGTTTTTTTATGTTTCTTTTTAATTGTTTTTTAGTTTATTTTGGATGAATGCAATGAGTTGATGTCTAATTGATTTGTAATTGCTTTTTCAACACGATATTGTTGTGGGGTGTTGTCTAGTTGATTTTAAGTTATTTTTTCAACACTATTTGTTGTGAGGTTGATAACTAGTTGAAACTGTATTTTTGTAATTATGAAACTTTAAAATCATATTTTTGAAAAGTTGAGTTAGTAAAATTGAAAAAAATAATTATGGGTTGTAAAAATGTAAAAAAAAAACATAAAATGTCTATTTATGAAAAAAAAATCCTTATATATATGCATTAGAATATGTTACACAGAGATAATTTTAATATTATTGTCTATGTTTTCTCCAAGTGACACATGACATTCATTAAGGAGTAATTAAGCTTCACGAACGATAATGAAGCCCTTGTGAGCTCTCCTAGAGCTCCTCAGGAGGAAAGCCTCTGCCTGTGTTGATCGTACACCGCCTCCGAAGAAATATGTCCTCGAGGAGGACTACGTCTCAAGGACTATGGTTACGACGTCCTCCAGGTCCTTTCCATTCAAGTCATCCAGGTCTGCGAGAACCATCCTCCAGGCCTAGAGTAGAATGCCAGGTGTCAAGCACAGCTACCCTGGACCACAAGCAGCTGTCTAATATTTTACTGTTGCCCAAGTCGTGGTGTCGAGTTTGTACAAGCGACAAGCAAGATGTCCCACGATACCGCCTGTGATGGGAAAACATGCAGCTACCCCCTGATACTGTCAGGGACGTGTTGCCCCAAAAGGTTGTGGGTTGTAACCTCATAAATGGGCCCACTGTGATGTGCCTGGGCCCACTAGCTCCTTAACTATGAGAATGTATATTTATCATCCGTTAAAACCTCATTAAGAGAGAATGTTTGTAGTAAATCCTCGTTAAGGGAAGTAATTGTCCTTAACCATCTATAAATAGGGCTAGGGCACACTTTGTAAAGGATCTTCACTTTTTGTATTCAGACCATTGCTAAAATGCTGCCTGAACTCCATAGGAGCTTGAAACCCCCAAGTTCCTCAAATCCTAATACAAGTGACTCGTGGACTAAGGTTAATTAATAACCCAAACCACATAAATCTCTGTGTTCTTTCTTGCATTTCTCTAAGCTTTTTGTTTAATTAGTTTGTAACGCTCTGGATAACCAAGACCGTTACACTGTGTATTTTAAATAGTGTTAGGCTCGCTAAACGAGTCATTTTTCCATAAACATGTACTAAACGTGATTAATAGTTTGGGGTTAAAAATTTTAGTCAAAAGGAATAGTCATTTCATTAAAATGTTAAGTTGTACATAGGATCCCATAATAAGCGTTTACAAAGTTGTTTACAGTTCCAAAACGGTAATTACAACTCAAAAGTTACAATCTGCTAACCTAAGCGGCAAAAATAGGGTTTAGCCCTAATTCCTCTGGGAAATCTTGGCCGTGGTGGTCAAGCGACTGCATATGTACACGTTGCCACCTAAGCTCTCCAACTCATGGCTGGTCCAACTTCCCTTTCCCCTTACCTGCATCACATATCACCCGTGAGTCAAGGTCCAACGAGAAAACTTAAACATGCTCATAAGTAGTTAATAATACGTTACCAAATCATAATAAGCATGCCTAGCAGTAATAACCCTACTCATGCATGCATACCATTCATATAAATGACTATATCGTCATATGGGGACAACTGCCCAAATTAAATGATTAATGATTCCTTCTGGGGCCCAGCGCCCAACCACATGATTAATAAATCATACCGGGCTCATCGCCCTAGGATATGGGACTAATAAGTCACCCCGGGGCCCTTGCCCTATCCTCTGTATAACCATCCTTGGAGTTGGGCCACCGTACCTGGCGCTTAATTTTCCACGACCATTGGGTCAAACAAGTGTATAATGCGCTCCTAATTAGATCTAACCATATCGACCAGCGCTTAGCGCACTATTGCCTCCCATGACTAATAAGTCAATACTTTTCAACCAGTGCTCATCGCTATTGTCGTCCTTGACTCATAAGTCAAGACTTTCCCAATCAAATGATGCAGACAGGCATTCATTATATAACAAATATCTAGATACAAAGCATTCTACATGCTTAATCAATCAATAACAGCCATAATCATAATCATGCGCATTTATAAGGGTGTAAGCCCTAATCAAATATGTATTCAACATTCGAGTCCAAGCCCTAATCATGTACATCACGTATTGGGTGTAGTTTTCTTACCTTAGGTCCGAGTGTAATGTAAAATAAGAACGACCCTCGAGCACGATCCTAATCCCAAGCCCCTAGTGATAACCTAGTCACAACCAAGTATAGAATCCTGTCAATAACAAGCTAATAAAGGCTTCCGGACCAAGTCCTAGCCTCTGGGACGTCGAATCCTACTAAACCAGGTAGTAGGATTGATCTCGATCCCTTAGGTTTGAGTTCCTGCACTCAAAACCCTTCCAAGGCCCAAAATCCCTTTAGCGTTGCAGCCTCCAAGAATTTGAACCACGACCCGCTCAAGTCAGAGGCCTAAGGCTCCTCCCTGATTGCACCTGTGCCGTGGCACGCCATAACAGGCGCTGTGGCTCAAAAGGCCCAAAGGCAACAACTTCTCCCTTGTCAAAGAGAGCTGCGGCGCCCCAATAACAGGAGCGTGACTCAACCTGCAAACTTTGTTTTTCCTCCATTTTTCTCAAGATAAATCCCTCCAAAAGCCTATCCAAACATGGAAAAATCCCAAAAACAAAGTTCTCAATCAACTCAGCAGCCCAAAACCATCAAAACCCAAGTTTCAAACAATTCAAAACTCATCAAAACCATAAAATCCAATCAAAGCTTAAGAACTCAAAAACTCATAACTTAAAGCTTGGATTACCTCTGATTAAGTCATTTTCCAGTTAAATCCTCCGACTATCAAGCTTCTAATCTTCTCTAGAATCGTTATGACACTAACCTTGTATGATTCCGAGCCTTGAAACTTGAGTTTCCTTCGAGAATGCAACGAGCGGTGAAAAGAGAGAACGAGAGAGGTTGAA
Source organism: Humulus lupulus (assembly GCF_963169125.1). Taxonomy (NCBI): domain Eukaryota; kingdom Viridiplantae; phylum Streptophyta; class Magnoliopsida; order Rosales; family Cannabaceae; genus Humulus; species Humulus lupulus. Next base: position 28,896,390 of record NC_084793.1, on the reverse strand, counting down.
CGTGTTTTCAATTTCTTTCAGGTTACTTCGAGCTCAGGTAACCTTAAGTAATTCCCAAGGCTTGAGGGTACCAAAAATGTCTCGAGGGTAAAATAGTCAAGATTTCTAGAATTCCCTCCTAATCTCACTAACTCTGAATATATCCTCAAATATTCATTCCCATTACCCAATATCACGGTAATGCACTAAGTACCCAAAATACCCCTTGACTCACCCCGAGTCAAGTATTAATCCTGTTGTGACTTTCCCGCTAACTTGCTCCCTAGGATCACCTTGTGCCGAGTAATCCAAATATATCCACATAATAATGTGGTCTCACACATATATTCATATATGCACATATACTCCAGTTATACCCATAACGAGCCAAATTACAAAAATTGCCCTTCTGATAAGAAACGACCCTACATGTATATTTAATACACCTAAATATGCATATTATAATAAAACTCACATAATCATACAATGATACACATAAACACATAACTTTCCATAGTTTTCCATCCAGGCACCCTAATAAAGGCCCTAAGCCTTATTAGGTAATTTGGGACGTTACAACTATCCCCTCCTTAAAACAATTTCGTCCTCGAAATTTTACCTAAAAAGCTCTGGATACTGATTCTGTATATCTGACTCTAGTTCCCAGGTTATTTCCTCGACCTTGTTGTTCCTCCATAATACATTAACCAAAGGTATAGTTTTGTTCCTCAAGACTTTGTCCTTCCTGTCTAGTATCCGAACTGATTATTCCTCATAGGAGAGAACTGCCTCAAGCCCCAAATCCTCGTTACTCAATACATGAGTCATGTCTGATACATATTTTTGAAGGACCGAAATATGAAATACATTGTATACGACCGATAGCGCTAGAGGTAAGGCCATTCTATAGGCCACCTGACCAATCCTCTCCAGGATCTCAAATGGTTCCACAAATCTAAGGCTCAACTTGCCCTTCTTCCCAAATCTCCTCACCCCTTTCCATGGTGAAACTCTAAGGAAGACATAGTCTCCTACTTGGAACTCCATGTTACTACGTTTGGGATCAGCATAACTTTTTGAGAATCCGAGCTCAAATCTTCTCAATAGCCTCATTGGTCCTCTGTACTGCCTCAGGACCCAAGTATTTCCTTTTTCATGTCTCATCCCAATGAATGGGAGATCTGCATTTCCTACCATACAACATCCCATAAGGAGCTACCCCAATGGTCGACTGATAGTTATTATTTTAGGAAAACTCTATCAAAGGAAAATACTTACTCCAGGACCCATCAAAGTCCAGCACACATGCTTGCAGCATGTCCTATAATATCTTATTCGTCTTCTCAGATTGTCCATATGTCTGATGATGATAAGCAGTATTGAACTTCAGTTGTGTGCCCGTAGCCTTCTGCAAACTTCCCAAAAACTTGGAAGTAAATGTGGGGTCCCGATCTGCCATGATCGACCTTGGAGCCCCATGAAAGTGTACTATCTCTCTCGCATAGAGATCTACATACTGGTCAACTGTATAAGTTGTCCTCAAATGTAAGAAGTGAGCTGACTTGGTGTATCAATCCACGATAACCCACACAAAATCATACTGACCCATAGTCCTGGGTAACCCCACCATGAAATCCATTGCAATGTCCTCCCATTTCCACTTGAGATTCTGGCCATGTTCAGTTCCCTCATAACGAATCCCTGGTCGTAGCAGTGCAGCTCGCTAATCGAAGGGTTAGGAGAGTGCTAGTCGATAATGGGAGCTCGGTAAATCTTCTACTCTGGTCCACACTGGAGAAGATGGGTTTGACTGTCGCCGAGCTGAAGGCGACCTCCATGATGCTGTATGGTTTTTCGGGAGAAGGATCAGCGGCTATAGAGACGATCGAGCTGGTGATCACCTTAGGAGAGGGACCTCGGACAGTCTCAAAACTCCTCGATTTCGTGGTCATCGACTGCCCCGATGCATACAATGCTATTTTGGGCTGATCCACACTTATAGCTTTTGAAGCCATCACCTCCGTTTTCCATCTCACGCTGAAATTCCCTTCTTCAATAGGGATATGCACGGTCCGTGGCTACCAGCTGGCTGCCAGGGAATGCTACAGCATTTCCATGAAGGGAAAATCGAAACCTGGGCTGCTAACGATTGTCATCCAAGGTGGAGGAGAGGAATCTCAGGAACCTTTAACTAATCCTGAGATTGAAAAACCTCAGAGCGCCGAGGGGGAAGTATCATCCTAAGTGAGGATATCGACCCCCGAATAGGCAAGGACAAGTCCGAGCTCCAAGCTATTGAAAAGCTCGAGGAAGTAAACATCGATCCACAAAATCCTTCACAGATGGTGAAGCTCGGGAAAAACCTCTGTAGCAAGAGGAAAGCGGAGCTGATCAAGTTTCTGCAGGATAACCTGGATGTGTTTGCATGGTCACACAAGGACATGGTGGGAATCAGTCCAAATGTTATCATGCACACCCTTCATTTGGATAAGAGTGTTCCTGCAAAGTCCCAGAAGCAGAGGCGCCTGGGAACAACTCGGGCTGAGGCCTTAGAAGAAGAAGTAGCCCGGCTCAAGAAATGCGACTTTACTCGTGAAGCCAAGTTTTCGGTTTGGGTCACCAACCCCATGCTGGTCCCGAAGCCCAATGGGAAATGGCAGATCTGCATCGACTTCTCCGACCTGAATAAAGCCTGCCCCAAAGATTGTTTTCCCTTGCCAAGGATTGATCAGTTGGTGGATGCCACGGCGGGGCACGAGCTCATGTCCTTTATGGACACGTACTCGGGCTATAATCAGATCTCCATGAATCTGGCGGACCAGTAGCACACCAGCTTCATGACCCCAACTAACGTCTATTGTTACAAGGTCATGCCATTCAAGCTGAAGAATGTCGGCGCTACATACCAGATATTAGTGAATAGAATGTTCGCCAACCAGATCAAGAAGAACATGGAAGTGTACGTTGATGACATGCTGGTCAAGTCAAAGACTGCCGATAACCATATTTCTGACCTGGAAGAATGCTTCAAGATACTAAGAGAATACGGCATGAGGCTTAACCCTCAGAAGTGCACTTTCGGGGTCGCGTCTGGAAAATTCCTTGGTTTCATTGTCAACACTAGGGGAATCGAGGCGAACCCCAATAAGATCAGGTCATTGCTCGAACTTCCCACACCCAGGTCGCGTAAAGACGTCCAAGGCCTGACAGGAAGGGTGGCAGCCCTAAATCGGTTTATTTCAAAATCCATCGACAAGTGCCTGCCATTCTACAACCTGCTCCAGGGAAACAAGAAATTCGAATGGACAGAGGAGTGCGAAAGTGCTTTCCTCGACCTGAAGGCACATCTGGTCGAGCTGCCCGTATTGTCCAAACCAAAGGCAGGAGAGCCCCTTTTTCTCTACCTAGCTGTCACAGAGGGTGCAGCTAGTGCCGTATTGGTCCGAGAAGAAGACCGGGTTCAGAAACCAATCTATTACATCAGCAAGAGACTTCTCGGGGCTGAATCCTGATATCCGTTAATGGAGAAATTGGCGTTCTGTCTTATCATGGCCTCCCGAAAGCTCAGGCCGTATTTCCAATCCCACTCAATACACGTCATGACCGATTAGCCTTTAAGGCAGGTTTGGCAGAAACCTAAAGCATCGGGATGTCTGTTAAAGTGGACTATCAAACTCAGTCAGTTCAAGATTTTGTACACCCCACGAACTGCTATAAAAATTCAGCCCCTGGCCGATTTCGTGGCGGAGTGCACAGGATTCAGGGAGGATCCTGTGGAAGACTCACCCCAGGTCACCTCGGCCCAGACGTCTTGGAAGATCTTCATGGACGGCTCATCCAATGAGAACGGCTCAGGGGCTGGGATCATTTTGATATCCCCAGAAGGACATAGATTCCACTCGGCGCTGAGATTCGGATTCAAGGCCTCCAACAACAAGGCCGAATATGAAGCTTTGCTGGTCGGGCTAAGAGTAGCCCAGGAGCTGAAGGCGAGCTCTGTCCAGTGCTTCAGCGACTCCCAGCTCGTGGTAAACCAGGTGCTAGGTGAATATCAAGCATGAGGAGCCAAGATGGCTGCTTACCTGGCTAAGGTAAAAGTCGAACTGTCCGCATTTGGGCGGGGCTCAATAGAGCAGATACCTCGGGAGCAGAATGCCAACGCAGACGCCCTCGCCAAGCTCTCTACCTCCGGGGAGACGGAGACGCTGGGGTTAGTATTGCTGGAATTCCTGGAAAAACCAAGTATAGAAGAGGTCGGGGTGGAGGTCGAGATGATTGACGCCAGACTGACCTGGATGACTCCCATCCTCGAGTACCTCACCAAAGGAAAGTTACCCGAAGGACGTAATGACGCACGACGGGTACTGTACCAGGCTCCAAGGTATACGATGGTAGATGGGGTGCTATACCAACGTGGGCATTCCCTACCCCTCCTACGATGTGTTCTGCCAGGCGAAGCAAAGGCCATCCTGCAGGAAGTGCACGAAGGTTTTTGCGGGGATCACACTAGGGGGCAAAGCCTGGCCCTAAAAGTCTTAAGACAAGGGTATTACTGGCCCACTCTATCGAAGGACTCGATCTCATACGTCAAGAAATGTGACAAGTGCCAGCGATTCGCCACAGTTGCCCGTGCTCCCCCAGTCGAGCTGAGGATGATCTCGTCCCCATGGCCATTCGCGGTATGGGGAATCAACTTGGTTGGCGCCCTCCCTACTGGGAAGGGCGGGGTTCGCTACGCCGTGGTGGCTATCGACTACTTCACAAAGTGGGCTGAGGCTGAACCTTTAGCAACAATAACTTCCAAGAAAGTCCTCGACTTCATGGTCAAGAGCATTATCTGCTGGTTCGGGCTACCGAAGAAAATCGTGTCCGACAATGGGACTCAGTTCGACAGCGACCTCTTCACCGAATTTTTTGAAAGGAACGGAATCGTGAAATGTTTCTCCTCCGTGGCCTATCCTCAGGCGAACGGCCAGGTCGAAGCTGTCAATAAGATGCTAAAGGCGAGCCTTAAGAAAAGACTAGACAAAGCCAAGGGGGTCTGGCCAGAATAGCTCCCCCAGGTTCTGTGGGCGTACCGGACCTCGCATCGGACTCCTACGGGTCATACTCCTTTTTCTCTGACTTTTGGGAGTGAGGCAGTCCTCCCTGTCGATATTAAGGTATCGTCGCATCGAGTCCAGGCATATGACCAGGACCGTAACCATGAACTACTTGGCACCTCCCTCGACCTGATTGATGAAAGACGAGAAGATTCGCAACTTCAGCTCGCGCATTACCAGCAAAAAATCACTCGTTATTTCAACTCAAAGGTCAAAAAACGCGTTTTTAGCATTGGTGACCTGGTCCTCAGGAGAGTCTTCTTGGCCGATAAGGATCCCAAAGATGGAGTGTTGGGACCGAACTGGGAAGGGCCATATCAAATCACTGAGGTCATTAAGGAAAGAACTTACAAATTAGCTCGGCTCAATGGAGAAGCAGTCCCACGAACCTGGAACGCTATTCATTTGAAGAAATATTATCAGTAGCACCCTTGTAAGGCTTAAAGGCCATTTTTTTTTTTTTTTAAGCAATGAGAATTAAGTCTTTGTTTATTATTGTGTATATTTGTGGGCATAATCTCAAGTAACCACGAAAGACCCTTTCCTAGTCACTTGGGGGGCATATGGTGCCTGGATATAACCAGGTCGCCTTAAAGGCTTAGAAGTTGATTCACATCGATTGATCATTGTTTTTCTTAAAAAACACGAGATATTGATAAAGGATTAACGCGAACTAAGCTCTACCCTGGATATAACCAGGTCATAAAACTTAGAAGTTAATTCAAATTGATTAATTAGTGTTTTTCTTAAAAAGCACAAGATATTAGTCAAGAATTAACGCAAACTAAGTTTTTAAATTAACGCCCTGGATATAACCAGGTCATAAAACTTAGAAGTTAATTCAAATTGATTAATCGATGTTTTTCTTAAAAAAAGCACAAGATATTAGTCAAGAATTAACGCGAACTAAGTTTTTAAATTAACGTCCTGGATATAACCAGGTCCTAAAAACTTAGAAGTTAATTCAAATTGATTGATCATTGCCTTTCTCAAAAAGCACGAGATATTGATAAAAATTAACGTGAACTAAGTTTTCAAACTAATGTCCTGGACACAACCAGGTCATAGAACTTAGAAGTTAATTCAAATTGATTAATCGGTGTTTTTCCTAAAAAGCACAAAATATTAGTCAAGAATTAACACGAACTAAGTTTTTTTCAAAGAAATGACCAAAATGCGTAGAGGCAAAAGGAAATAAATTAATTAAATGCAAAAATTGATAGAGCCAATTGTCTCGAGGTGGAAAAACCTCATACAAAAGTTACAAAAAAAAATAATAATAATGTGGGTGCGAAAAAAGAAAGGCCCTAGGCTCCACCGGGCTGCTCTATTGAGGTCGCCGTCTCGCCCTCCTACTCGGTCACTGTGGAGGTCTCCCCGGTCTCAGAGGGCGCCTCTCGCTGAAGACGAGCTTTGAACCCCTCCAAGAAGGGTTCCCAGACTTCCGCTCCTAGGAAGGAAAAATCGCCATCAGGGTTGAAGACCCAGCAGTGGTATAACATGTCCTCCATGGCAGAGCTGGAGGCCACCTTCTCTTTTTCAAGGGCAGCCTTAGCCTCCTCGGCCTTGGCTTTTGCGGTATCCAGCGTGGCCCGGGTAGTCCTGGCCTCCTAGAGTTCGGCCGTTACAGCGGCTAGGGCGACCTTATTAGCCTCAGCCTCTTCCAGCTTGGGGCGGGATACTTCCAGCTCGGCTCGCGTGGCCGCCAAGGCATCCCTGGCCTCCTGTTCCTGCTTTTGGGCAGTCTTCAAGGCGGCCAAAGTAGTTTGTTGGGCAGCCAAAACAGCCTGATGCTCGCCCCTCATGTCGTCGAGGCGAACCTTGGACCTGGATATGTTTCGGTGAAGAGCCAAGGCACCCTACAAAGCAAAGAGGCGACTGCCTTAGAAAAGAAAAAAGAAGGAACTTACAATGCATGGAAACCAAAGGGTACAAAGTGTAAAACCGGCTTACCGTTAGAGCCATTCCCAGTGAAGACTCCATCACGCTCTCCGGGCTCCTTTTTTCGATCACCCGCAGGTCCCTTTCGGTGGCGCCATAGTAGTGGTCGACGGTGTAGGTCGCCGTCTCGTACACCGTCCCCCGAAAGACGTCGGGAATTTTCTCCAGGGCCTGGGGGTCCACCGGAATGCGCACCTCGGAGGCTGCGATTGCCGAAATCCCGGGCTTCGCCCCCGTATCCCGAACAAAGGGCGGAGCTCGTGGAGGGGGCGGGGGCATCTTCTCCACTGCGGCAAGAGGTGGAGGTACATTGGCCTGGGCAGCTGGGGTCTGGTCTTTCCCCTCTGCAGGGGACTTGGTTGGGGTCCCAACGACCTTCTTTGCCACCCGGAGCTTCTTCATTCTGGGCCCAGAGGCCCCAACAGAGGAGTTCCCTCCGGCGAACATAGCTTGCAAGTCTCTATTCCCGGGCTGAGACATTTCCTCTGGCAAAACAAAGACAACATTAATATACAAGTAAGCATTCATGCAAGAACAAAACTAAGGGGGAAAAAGCAGAAATCAAGTATATATATTGAAAGGGATCCTACCCCCCGAGCTAGAAGAGGAATCTATGGTCACGACCATCGGCCCCGGAGCTTTTGCGGGGGAATCTAAGACAATGACTTCTCAGGCTGGCACGGGTTCTGGGTTCGAAACTGGCTTAGGACTAGACTCTTCTACGTACTGCCTAAGACCCGGAGCTACGATACCCTCCCAGAGCGAGGGCCATGATTGAAGATTGGTCCCATACTTCTCAAATAAGGCCGACCTAAAGGCTAAAGTGTTGTCTACGACTACGGTACCCCTAGGGCGGCTACTCTCGTAATCCAGCACGAGCCGGTCAACACACTGGAGTAAGGTTACGTTGAGGTCAGTGTTGTTTTGATGGCATTGGACGGGCTGGTTGGGATTAAACCTAGCTAACCGAGGATCAGCGGTGGCCCTATCTAAGCCCTTGAACATGTAAGGATTACCTTGCCCAAAGGGACCTGCGGCTGCTCCGGACCGGATCCTCTCCTCGTCTGTTCTTTGGGCGACCTCTAGCGCCCGCTTCCTCCTCGTCCTTAGGAGGGGCACCTCATCCTCATCCCCCGCGGCCTCCTCCTCGGGGATGGGCCTCATCTCGCGAGCTGGGGGAAGCCCCCGGGGTCTCCTCAGGGCTGAAGTCTGGCCCGGTGAGATCAGCTTGCACGCCAACATCGTCTCGTCTGTCACAAGCTGGCGATAGTCCTTTTCACTGGGGGGCAAACCCGCCAGTGTCTCGTTCGGACTCCGAGGATCACAGACTTGTCTGTCCTCACGAAAATGACTGCAGAATTATTCTAAGTCAGAAATGGGTAAAGGGGGGAGCTAACCGATACTGAATTTACGAGCTAAGAGAAAAAGGTACTTACGAGGACGGTTGAAGTAGTGCAGTTCGCAGTTGTGAAACCCATTGGACATAAAGAACTGGTCTTTAAAGTCGTTGGGGTGGCTGGGCAGCTCGATGACCGTAGCTGTATTTAGAAACCGGGTCAAGTAATAGAACCCGTCGCCTCGGCCCCGCTGCTCCGGGCTGGCCTTGAGGTAGAAAAAATATAGGATATCTGCTGGAGTGGGCACCTCCCACTCCTATTTCACGAACATATATCTCAACCCCGCCAACAAACGGAAGGAGTTGGGGGGGGGGGGGGGAGCTGGAAAGGAGCCAACCTCATGTAGTTGAGGAAGTCGGCGAAGTATTGGTCCAGCGGGAGGAAGACCCAGACTTGAAGTGCTCGTCACTCCAGGCTGCAAATTCCTCGTCGAGCGGCGCACAACTCCGCTCACCTTCCGCGGGAGGTCGGGCGATCAGGGCGCCCCTCCCCAGCTCGATGTTGTGGGAAAGGAATATTCTATTCACTTTCCCCTGGTCAGTGATCTTCAAGACGATCTTCTCGACCTTGAAGAAAGCATCGGGCGCCACCTCGAGCTCCCGCTCCACAGCCAGGCCGAAGGCGGGGATTGGGGAGTTTTTCATCACCTCCTTTCCTTTGGACTGTTGGGAAGACGAGCTGCCTGCGGTCTTCTTGGGAGCATTCTTCTTGGGTCCCATCTGGTCACCTAGCGAACAAAAGGAGAAATTTCAGAAAAGGCGACCTGAGCATAAGGAAGAATCTAAAGAGAAGTGTTTCCTTTGCACGGGCTGAGGTAATCTCAGCCCGTGGAGAGTAAGACCACGCGGTTCTGTGAACACGCGCCTGTGCTCCCAACAGATCCCCGATTACTCGGAATTCATGTGTCAGGAGGGTCAGAATAAAAATTTGCCTTGGAAGGAAAGTTTCAGTAGGCAAGAGGTGCAAAACCGCCTGTGAAGCGTGTCTCCTAAGCTACCCGGTTTTGCACCCAAAGTACTGGATATTTACCAAAAATCCTACCCAGACGATTTCCCCAGAAAATGCACCCTATAAACCATGCTCCTAAATGGTTTTCTTCTACAAGCGATACCCTAACCTAAAAGCTTTCTCCCTTCATACCCACAAAAGACCAACAAAATCTTGCATGCAGCTACATGAATTATTTACCTAGGCTACAGTGAAAAAGAAATTCAAAACATGCACAGTTAGGAGACTTACGGAGTATTCTGGTTGAGAAGGGGACGAAGGGGTCGTCTGGGTTGGGGCCTCGTCGAAGTAGCTAATTCCAAAGCCTCAAGGGAGCCCTTGCACCTGAACTTCTGGAACGCTGGGAATGGTAACCGGAAGAAAAAGAGGGTTTCTTGAGGGTGAGAAGAGAGAAGAAGATGGGAGATTTGGAAAATTTTCAAATAAACGGGTGGCCCATGCGTAAGGTGGCCACCCCTTTTTTATACGTGAAAGGCCACGTGAAGAGGGCCATTGGATTGCCCTGATGTGGGATCCGAGGCTCTCCACTCGAAAGGCGAAACAACGGCTGAGTATAGGCCAGCTAATGCGGTTCTCGGAAGACGTACCGTCACCAACCACGATGTTCCACGTATTCGGCACCTGCGTAAAAGGTGGAATATGGAGAGTCCATGGAGAAGCCTAAAAGCCCCTACTGTGGCCCTACACAACGTCGTGTACCACGAGCAGGGGCTTGGGGGCAGATGTACGCCCTGATTTTCCAATGGGCTATTAGCGAGCTGAGATATGGCCTAATTATATTAGCCACGTGGATACCCCATGACTGGAGCTTCCGTCGTCAGGTCCTACCTCTTTAGCTCGAGGTAACCAACAGGTTCGTCAAGATTACTCAAGGGCCGAGTCAGAACTATGAAGGCCGCAAGTCGAGAAGGCATCTAGCTTGGGGTACGAACTGGAGTTGGAAGCTATGACCTTTTATAAATTCAACCACGCAATGTAAACGTGCATATATCAGACATCACGTGTCTGATATATCCCTGAATTCTCGGACACGCAGCATGAACGTGCGCATTCAGACACCCATGACTGGGTTGGGCCGTGCGGCCCAATATCCCCCTTACCTGTTGATTAGACCACACTTCATTTGTCAGGGTTTAGGAATTAATCATGAATGTCACAAAAATGACATGATGGGTAAAAAGGTCACGGGATGACCCCCCTTACCAACTTCCAGGTGCCCTCTCCTATAAATATGGAGACCCTGGGAGTTGCAAGGGGTTGGATTCAATTATGTAACAAAGTATCCTATAAAGAATACAAAAAATATAGCAATAATATTGGCTGGTGGAGTAGAAGGATTTTAACCTTTGAACCACCTAAAAACGTAGTTGTGTCATCAGTCCATTAAAATATCATTCATCTATTTCGGTTCATTATTAAGCACTAATCTCTTTCTCTTATTTTCTTAATTACCTGTTGGCGAAGAACCGCGTCAACAATTACAATCAGTCAATCCTCTATTGATGACTTACTAACGAGATGGGTGCAAATTACCATTTTACCTCTCATTAGTATTTTATCTTTAACTCCCACTAAGTTCCTTATAAATGATATTTCCGTGAACTTAATCACAGAAATGAGATCCCAATAATTTAACCTTTTGAACAAAGCAATTAAGGGAATCATCTTTTCACGTCTCATACATAAGTTATAGATTTCATATCTATGAATAATACTCCCACTCAATTACACTACTAAATCTCCAAGATGTAAGTATGGGCTAGACCGTACGGTAAGCTAGTAACGAACAAGTCAAAAGATTTAAATAATATAATTAGCAGAATATTATCACTTAGAATTAAGATTGACTTAACCTATGGTCAACGTTGTGACATTGATTAGATTCGATAACAACGATACTTATTTATCAAATCAATAATCAATATTGGTCCTAGTCAAATGTAACCAAATACATCTAATCTTATCTACTTGGTCAATGCCTTGGACAAGACATCACACCCCGAATGTGTATGTATATCATATTGTAAATTGCCTAATCAGTGAAAATCCAATGCACTAATCTAATCTTAGGACTCGTTCTTTTGAACATATAATTACAACTATAATCCACTGTGACCTAGTCACTATAATTGTAACTACCCATATGTTCGGAATTTTATAAATGTTTGTATTATTTCAATAATCATGTAAGAAAACAAGCAAGCAACACGGTTGTCAAACTAAATGATTTCTACTACCTTTATTGATAATATGAAATCATGTTACATGTCCGACATGGTTTTATACAGGCATAAAACCCAACAAACTCTCACTTGCCCGTTTAAAACAAATGGGACATGTTTCTCAAAACCATGCATTTTACATGCTTCACAATTATGCTCTCTACTTATATCTTTATTAAGGGATATGAAAGATTTCCTTCCAATGCTTTCTTCATCACCTTCACATCATGCCTTCACCACACATCCTCGATAATGTGGTGCTTTCTCTCTATATGCTTTGCTCTTTTGTAGCTTTGAGGTTCTTTTGAATTTTCTATTGCCTCATCACTGTCACTAGAAAAAATGAGTGGTTTATCCATTTCTGGAATAACATCGAGATCCGTTTAGAACTTCCTTAGCCAAACTATTTCCTTAGCCGCCATAGACGCAGTTATGTACTTAGCCTCCAAGGTGGATTCTGAAATGGCAGATAGCCTAACGCTTCTCCAAATCATAGCTACTGAGATGGCAGACAACCTATCGCTTCTCCAAATCATAGCTCTAGAGTAAACATCTTTTTCAGAAGTAGACTTCTTGTCATCAACATCAATCTAAAATCTGAATCTGTGTAGCCTAACAGGTTCAAAGATCCACCTGAAAAGACTAACTTATAGTCTATAGTCCATCAAAGATATCAACCTCCATCTATTGTTCATTTCCAAGGTTTTACTGACACTTGCTCACCACTCCCACTGCATAGCGAATCTCCAGTCACAACACACAACATAGTATGCATTAGACTTCTAATTGCAAATGCATAAGGAATTCGTTACATCTTTTCTTTCTCTTGAGGAGTCTGTGGAGACTGCTGCTTAGAAAAATAAATTCCATGTCAAGACGCTAAACATCATTTCTTGGAATTTGTTAAAGAGTAACGACCAAGCACCTCACCTAAGTAGGTCGCTTGAGTTAGAGCCAAAATTCAGTTATTTCTAACCCTAATGTTCTGGATACCAAGAACACGACTTGCTATAACGAAATCTGAAATTTCGTTTCCAACCAGTTCTTTATGTTTGATAATTTCTTGACATTGTTTCCAATGAATAAGATATCATCTACATAAAGGATTAAGAACACCACAATGTCTAAAACCTTAGGTCTTAATGTTTTCATTTAACCTTAAGCTCCAGGAGCGCGGAGCTTGTTTAAGTCCATAGATTGATCTACTCATCTTTCCGACTTTCTTGTCCAACTACTTTAAATCCTTCTGATTGATCCATGTTAATGGTCCCATCAAGAAAGCCATTAAAAATGCTATTTTGATGTCCAATTGCCTTATCTCTTAATCAAGAGTTGTGGCTATTGATAAGAGTATACTAAGTGAATTTTAACATGGCTACCGGAGAAATTTTTTTCTTTAAGTCAACTTTCCCTCTTTGCCACAAGTCGAGCCTTAAATGTCTTGACCTTTCCATCAACTCCTCTCTTCTTCTTATAGATCCACTTGCACCCCATGGGCCTAAATTCCAATGGCACATCTACGAAATCTCAGACAAATTAAGAGTACTTAGACTCTATTTCCTGATACTTGGCTTTGAGTCAAAGATCCATTTCAGACTTACCCATTGCCTGTTTAAAGGCCAACAGATCATTGTTACTTGTGTCCCCAACCAACTTGTGGGTTTCACTATCCATTTCATAGGTACCAAGTTCCGAGAAACCCTCCCACTATAATGAGGCATCATATCTTTCTGACTTGGATTAGTGGTTTCTAAATCTACCTTGTTTTCATCGACTTGCATCGGTGAGGATGGAACAATAGTTGATCGTTTTTCCATCTAATACTATTTTGCTATGAGACTTGAAATAAATTATGTAGTCGTGATCCAGAAAAGTATCATTTCTAGAGCCAAACACTTTCTTGTCTACTGGACTATAAAACAGACCACCCTGAGTACCTTTAGAATAGCCAACAAACAAGCAAATCTCAATTCGTTGTTCTAGCTTTCCTACCTTTTTCCTCAGGACATAAGCAAGACACCCCCAAATTCCATAATGACGTAAATCAGGTTCACGACCATTTTATAATTCTAGTGGTGTCTTGGAGACATATTTTGAGACGGCACAACATTTAAAAAATGTCACATGCGGTCTAGGTAGTATGTCTCTAGAAAAGATTTGGGTAAGAAGTTGGTAGAGTTGAATAGTTTATCATAGAACACACATTTTTATAAATGTGAGATTCACACCGCTCAGCAACATTATTCTATTGCGAAGTTCATGGGACAGTTTCTTTAGACAATTCTCCAAGTTCAATTAAATGATCTTGGTTCTGATTATCCAAATATCCTCCACCCCTTATTAGATCGCAAGATCTTTAATGTTTTACCTAATTTGATTTTAAAGCCATAGCAATGAATTCTTTGAACTTCTTAACAAATTCTGAGAATTCCTATGCTTTAGGTACTTACATGAGTCTCTAGAGCAGTCGTCGATGAAGGTGACAAAGTACTCATAACCACCCCTCCCTTGAACATTCATTTGTCTCCAAACATTTGAACATACTAGCCTTAGTGGTTCTTTGGCCCTTTCTCCTGTCACAGAGAATGGACACTTTGTCATTCTTCCCTCGAGACTAGATTCACAAACAGGTAGGTCTCCCTAGGTGAGTTCCCTCAAAGGCCCAGCCTTTGTTAGTCTTGAATCCTATCATAGCAAATATGACCAAAGCGAAAATGCCAAAGGTACGTCATTTCTAATGTTATTGACCTTTTGTCGTTTAACGGTCCTAGATTTAGCTATCTTAAACAACTCATTATTTAAAACATAGGGTTCGTTTAGTTGTAATAGGTATAGCCCGTTTTTCATACATCCACCCCACAATTCACACCCATTTAAAGAAATAAGATTTTATTACTTGTGAAAGTAACTACAAATTTTTGTTGATGTAATAAGAAAAACTGAAATTAAAAATTTCCATTTAAAATCGGAATAAAATAAACATTGTCTTAAAACAATATATTTATTTCCAAAATTCATTCAAGCTTATCATTTTTCCTTGTTTGATACGAACAACCCTTGACGGATTCCAAGTTGTGGCTTTTTATCCCTCATGGCATTCCTAGTGCTAAAAAATTGTAAAAAGCTATATTCATGTTTAGTAGATTTTGATTCAGTGATCCAAAATAGAAGTATCATCCTCTAAAATCACATGCATCCAAGACAAATTTAATTATCTTGGGTTCCATATGCCTTGAGTGCTGGGCAATCTTGTTCCAATTCCCAGTCTTCTTGCAATTGAAAACACTCCATTTTTTTTGTGTACTTATAATTATGCCTTGCTCCAAGATGCTTTGCAATATTTGGTGCCTTGCCAGTGGACTTCTAGTCCTTTTTATTTTTATGAATTTCTTCCTCTCTTGCTCTTCGAAGAGGAAGCTTAAAGCATCTTCTCCTTGAGCTTGTTTAGTAGTATTAGCATTCTTTCCTTTGCTTAAACCACCATCAACAATCTTCTTTGAAGGATTTTTTTATCGTTGCATAGGAAAAATAGGAATATCTTTGATTATCACGAATTCGATGTTGTCCATAATCAACACCATGTTGATGTTGGACAAGCATTTCGTGAGGTTCTCACCATAGAGTAACCTTTTAGGGGCCGTTTGGTATGAGGAGTTCACAGTTTTCATATTACTGAGAAAGTTGAAGATGGTAATCTGATAGTCTGGAAACTTACATCATTGTGTTTGGTTGTGCACTGTAATCTTATATGTGATTCCTGGGAATATCACTTTCTGTGTTTGGTTGTGCATAAAAATCTGTTAAATTTTCATATTTTCATAAAATTAATATAATAATATATTTCATCAAAATAATTTATAAACAATTTTATTCATGAAATATTTTTCAACATAATTAAAAAAAAAATACATCTATTGAATACTAGAATCAAGTATAATTTTTAAAATTACAGAAATACCCTTATTTTATTTTTAATAATATTTCATTTGTTATTTTAAACTAAAGTAATGATATAAATGTTTTACAAATCAATTTCTTTAAATAAACAAATATTATTTATCATTTTATAGTTTGATATATGTATATTTGTTTTTATATTATAAGCTTCAAAAATAAAATAAGTCATTAACTAAAAAATTATTGGTTTAAGATTTTTTTTTTTTAAAAAATAATAATAATTTTGAAGTGTTGCACATTCCTAGGTATTTGAAAATCACTTGTCAGATGGGTTTCACTTAAACATAGAATCAGGAAAAGTTAAAACCCTGGAGTACAGATTCTCAGGTTAGAAAAACTCAAACCCAGTACTAAACATGGGAAAGTATTCAGATTCTCATTCCCGTGTCTAGATTCCTGCATATCAAACGACCCTTTAGAGATTAGAGAGAGTATGAGGGGGGAAGCCTAGAGCTACGATTATCAACTAAGTAGAAATCAACGCATTGCTTGACAAACATTTATTCATTAAATTTTTAGAAATAACATAACATAAAAAAATGTTTTGAGATAAGCAAAATACTAAAACGCTTATCTTCTATTTCTTAGGTGCTTTAACTAGCCATGAACCCATGTGTCCTGGTAGCCGAGAGTCATAAATATTCACTTAGTTAAATAGAGAAACATCTCAATTAATAAAACACCATAGACTTTTATTAACTACCTATTCCATCTTATCAAAGTAACGAAAACTCATGTGTCTCGGTAGGCGAGAGTCACAAATATTTCTTACTTTATGAGTTTGACCCACGATTTTGATTATTATAAACTTAATTCCTATAGTCACCGTGGGGATGATTCTATAGAAGGTCCATCTATAACTATCTATTCTAAGAAATTTAACCATGTTAAGAAGTCCAGTGAACACCTTCCGTAGGGAGACGAAATCAAAGCACCACAAGGCCCCACTGAACTCTAACCTTGTTAAATCAACGGTGGAGATTGAATTCAAATTTTTAAAACTCATTGTTAAATATTTTAGTATTTTATTCTTTTTGAAAAATATCAACTTAGGTTTGCCAAATTATTAAAATAATTAATAAACAAACTTAGGTTTGCTAAATTATAAAAATAAACAATAAACCAACTTAGGTTTGCCAAATTAATAAAATAATTAATAAACCATAGTTTATAATTTTTCCATTAATTCTAAAATTACCATTGAAAATTAATCCAAATTAGAATTAATTTGTTTCTAATCAATTATTAGGCCCAACTAAAAAGAATAACCTAATACAATTAAGTCCAACTTAGGTAAATGAGCCTTAACAATTTGAGCTTGCATGGAGGAGAGTTAGGTTCAGTATGTCGGATCCACTACTAAGGCTCCCTAACTTCCACACAAAGCCCAAAAAGACAGGAATTTAAACTTTCGTTTTATTAATTGTTATTCAATTGATTAGGCTCAATCTAGTAATGCAAAGCAAATGAGCATTCACAAATGGAACCACCCACAAGAGAAGAATTTAAATTTTACATGTTCAATTGGGCCCAAATAAAACCTAACATTTTATGAAAGTTTTATTTGAGTTTTCCCACATTTTTCTAAAAAAAAAAAAAAAAATAGGCCATCATTATACTTATATTTAAAACTCAAATGCAAAAAATAACTTAATAATGATGCTAGATATATTAATTTTCATATTAATTGGATGGGCCTAACATGAAAACCTATATGACATGTTACACAACTTTATGCATCATTACATTTATCACCAAAATAAATAAATCAATTGCTAAAATAAATAAATAAATCAACATCTAAAACAATTAATTGAGTTATCAAAATTAATTTATTTATTAAATATTTACCATAAAGTTTTTCCCAATTAAAAACTTACCACATAATTAATTTAATTGTCATAAAAGATAATATCTCAAATTTTTAAAATTGGATACTTAGATATTTCTTTAGCACAACAAAAACAAAAAAATATCTTAATTAATTTTTATATTATATATATAAATGGAAGATTTCTCAATAGTTACTACCTAAAATAAATAAACCAAAAATCAATAGTAAAAAAATCACACAAAATAACATATATAATTTAGTTAAACTTAAAAAAAATCAACACAACATATAGTTATTATAAACTAATACAATACCCACATATTACAAAAGAAATACTTTAAAGAAATTTAAATTAAATTAACAAAAAATGTACTCAATTAAAAATTAACTAGACATCAATCCTAAATATACATAAACAAAAGCTAGACAACAACTCAAAATAGACTAAAAAAAAGTAAATAATTAAACATCCTCAAAAAAGTTATTACTAAATTTTTTAAATGTGTCAAAAATAAACTAAAAATATACATTAGAATAACTGAAAATAACCCTTAAATCAACTAAAAATCAACTAGATATTTATCGACTATAATAAAGTTAAAAAAAAACAATTACAAATCACTTAGACATTAACCTCATAGCAATATAATGTTGAAAAAAAATCACTAAAAATCAACACCAAAAAACACAAAATGCACAAATATACCAAAAATATATCCAATATATATACTAACGGTAAACTTATAAAATAGTAAAACTCAACCTTAATTTATTTTACAATATAATACTAAAAATATTAATCTTGATCTATAATTATACTTTTACAAATAATATTATAAATTAATCCTTAAAAATAATTATAAAATAATCATATAACAATATCTTTAATTATCAATGGTATTAGAAAATTGGTACACGTGCCTTATCTATTGTTGTGCCTTAGATATATTTTTCATTTAGGCCATATCTTTTACTTTACACATAAGCTTCCCCATACTATAAACCTATAAAAAAAATGGGACTTTGGTGCAAAATAATGAAAGTAAGTAAATGTTCATCATTTTAATTTTGTAATAAAATAGTCTGGTCATCTTTTTAATATTACATGTCACTAGATATGCTATTTAGCAAATTACTATTTTTTTCTAAATATTTTAATATTATGGTATATGTATATTAGTTTTATTTAATTAATTTTTATTTTAAAGTTATTTTGATTTTTTTTTTCATATTTTATGGGTTGTTGAATGATATACCATACCATAAAATATAAACTCTAAGTTGAAAAATAATATACCAACAAAACTTACAAATTTACTACTAAAAAATATATATACTATCTTAACAAAATTATATACTACCATTAAAATATATGTACCATGATACAAAATTATATACTACCATTATGTATAACAAGATAGAAACTAAATATCATAAAAAAAATTGATATACCATATCATAAAAAGCATATACACTAGTTGGAAAATAATATACTAACAACTCATAAAAAACTAAAAAAATCTATATAACTTTAAAATAAAAACTAATTAAACAAAACTAATATACATATACTACTATATTAAAGTCATAAGCTCCTAAATGAATAAATAAATTATAGAAAATAGCAATTTAGGTAATCAACAATGCAAAATAGTTATTTCTCTACAATTTAAAAAATAAATACATTAACTTTTTGATGCTATTGTTTTGGGTCATTTACTGTAATTTCTCATAGAAAATAAAACACATACCCAAAATATATTTAATACGTATAAACATATTATATATATATATGAAAAAAAAAAGAAATTAATCATAAGAAGCACTTGGCAATAGTTGAGAGAAATAACAATTGCATGCAGAGAACTCGACATGGTCAGTTGAGGTGTGATCATAAGGTTATCCACAACTTAATATAAGACATCTAGATTTGCAATAGCAAGCGACCTCAATTATAGTAATAAGAATCTGACACCAAAAAAGGTAGCAGCATTTTGTAATTATGCCACCAAGTGCTAATGTCTCTATATTATATATCCTCTTTAAGATCTTTTTCGTAATACACCAACTGCTGGATTACAGCAAAAAGTTTTGGTCAACTTGCTATCAGCTAAAGTTCCTTACAAGCCATCACTTTGCAAGGTGAACCCATCATCAGCATAGAAAATGTTGGAGATGACTAGATGAAGAAACATCTTCAAGGTTTTTTTTTTTCATCTAGCTTACTTCAACATGCAAACAATAAAAGCAAGCACTTTGAAGGACTCTGTAGAGAAATTGGTCCAGCTAGGCACCAACTCCCATCAGTTTGACCGTGATCTCAGACAATGTTCTAACAAGTTAGAGACCTCCGTATTTGTCAATGCTTGGCCATGGAAGTCAAGCCGCAACTGTGTCTCAAAAACGTCCAAAGTGTAGAAATGGTCGTCTTCCTCTAATTGTGTAACATCCAAAATTCCTAATAAGGCTTAGTGCCTTGATTACGGACATAGGAATGAAATATTGGAATATTATGTGTTCATATGTAAATTAATTGAATATTTATGTGATTATGTGAATTGCATGTGTTATATTATTATATGACTAATTATGCATGTTTAAGTGTATTAAATGTGCGAAATAGACCCGCTTTTATTTAAAAGGGCATATTTGTAATTTTGACCCTTGAGGGTATAATTGTGATTACATGATTGAGACCATATTATTATGTGGATATATTTGAGATATTCGGCAAGATTCGGTCCTTTCGAGAAAGATAATGGTTTAGTCACAAATGAGACTTATACCCAGCTCAGGGTGAACCAAGGGGTATTTCGGTAATTCGGTAAATTATCACGACTCACTAGAGTATGAGTCGTGTTTTGGGAAAAATAGTGATTTTCCTGGTTTGGCGGAATTAATTGGAAATTTTAAGTGTAATGTGAGATGGGAGAGTAAAATGACGATTTTTCCCTTAGTGGGCTTTAAGATGGAAGTTTTGTCTTATGCGCATTTTGGTCTTTTAGACCCTTAAGTTATTGTAGCTAAGTTTATCAACTCAGGAGGAAGGAAAGCAGGGGAACACAAAAATAGAACTCTCTCTCTCTCTCTCTCTCTCACGTTTCTCTCTCTAAGCTTTGAGGTTTTGTAAGAGAATTTGAATATTTAAGGAGATTTGAGGCAAGTTAGAGGTTGCTAAAGCTAGGAGAACTAATTGGGGATTCAAATTTTTGCAGAGGTAACTCAATTATCTGAGTTTAGTTTTTGGTTAATAATTCTTTTTGAAGCTTTATTGGAATTCTAAGTTTAAGAGATTTTGATTGAGTTTTAAGATTGGTTTTGATGTTTCTGAGCTGTTGGGACCATTATAATCTAGAATGTGCCAGATGCAGGAGACTGTAGGATCTTAAAATTTAAATCTAGATGCATGCTTCCTATTATTTTTCCAAACACATAATAGAAACATAGAATAACACGACATACATATGAACATTAGATTCGTAAATTAACATAAATACAATGATGTAGAAACTTACGAATACGCAGCGGAACTGGAACAACTCCTTCCTTCAATCTCTCTAACTCTTGATTCCTTTCTGTAGCAGAGTATTATCAAGAGATTGAACTAGATCAGCAACACAGTCTTCCTCACCAAGCCTTTGATCAATCTAGAACTAGTGTGGGCTGGTTCTCAACACATGAGAAAGAGATCTAGAAAAGAAGAAGAGAAAGTGGCTAAGAAAGGATTAGAGTGTCTAGGTTATCACTTACCAATGAATTAACTAATACTGACCTGTGAAAACCCTAGATATCATATTCCTTATATAGACAAATTAATGGGCTTTATTTAAATTTAAATTTAAATTTAAATTTTGAATTAATTAAACTAATAAACAAAAAGATAAAAGCCTTGGGCTCCCACAAATGGGCTTGGGCCCAATACTTTTATTTTGAATTTAAATCCCAATTGGGCCTAAATTCAAAACCTTTTATTTATTTATTTATTTTAATTAATTAACTAAATCCTTATTCAAATTAACTAATTAAAATTTGAAACTTGATTTAATTTTTATTTATTTATATTGACACCAATTTATCAATATTAATAAATTTACCCAAAGATTCTCTTTTATTCTCTAAATCTCATATCTCTATAAATTTTCCAAAATTGACCTAGTCAACTTTAAAAAATCCTAATTGATAATTAAATCAATTAATTGAAACATTCTAGATGATTTACTCAAAGGTGATGCGGGGACCATGGATCCATGAAATCAAGCTCCAATAAGTTACCGTGAATTTATTTACGAATAATTTCACTACCTTATTAATTCCTCGTGACTCCACTATAGACTTGGAATTGAACTCTTGAATTCATAGAACGTATTTTCCAAAGCATAAATACGTTATCCATTGTTATAACCATTACAGTTAGTCAATCCTCTATCAATGACTTACTAACAAGCTGGGTGAAAATTACCGTTTTACCCCTCATCAGTATTTTATCTGTAACTCCCACTAAGTTCCTTATAAATGATATTTCCGTGAACTTAATCACAGAAATGAGATCTCAATCATTTAACCTTTTGAACAAAGCAATTAAGGAAATCATATTTTCACTTCTCATACAGAAGTTATAGATTTCATATCTATGAATAATACTCCCACTCAATTTCATTACTAAATCTCCAAGATGTAAGTATGGGCTAGACCGTAGGGTAAGCTGGTAACGAACAAGTCAAAAGATTTAAATAATATAATTAGCAGAATATTATCACTCAGAATTAAGATCGACTTAACCTATGGTCAACGTTGTGATATTGATTAGATTCGATAACAACGATACTTATTTATCAATCAATAATCAATGTCGGTCCTAGTCCGATGTAACCAAATACATCCGATCATATCTACTTGGTCAATGCCTTGGACAAGACATCACACTCCTAATGTGTAAGTAGATCATATCGTAGATTTCCTAATCAGTGAAAATCCAATGCACTGATCTAATCTATGACTTGTTCTTTTGAACATATAATTACAACTATAATCCACTGTGACCTAGTCACCATAATTGTAACTATCCATATGTTCAGGATTTTATGAATGTTTGTATTAATTGAATAAACATGTAATAAAACAAGCGAACAATGCAATTGAATAAACAAAATGATTTCTACTTCTTTTATTGATAATAATAACGTGTTACATAAGAAAAATGGATTTATTAAGGGCATAAAACCCAACAAACTCCCACTTGCCCTTTTAAAACAAATGAGACATGTTTTTCAAACCCATTCCCTCTACATGCTTCACGAAAACACTCTCAGCCAAAGTCTTGGTAAAAGGATCTGCCAGATTGTCTTCCGACGCTATCTTCATCACCTTGACTTCACCCCTGGACACATATTCCCTAATGATGTGGTATTTCCTCTCTATATGCTTTGCTCTTTTATGACTTCGAGGTTCTTTCGAATTTGCTATAGCCCCATTATTGTCACAGTACAATATGAGTGGTTTATCCATTCCTGGAATAACATCGAGATCCATGTAGAACTTCTTCAGCCAGACTATTTCCTTAGCCGCTTCAGACGCAGCTATGTACTCAGCCTCCATGGTGGAATCTGAAATGGCAGATTGCTTAACGCTTCTCCAAATCACAGCTCCACCCCCAAGAGTAAACACCATTCCAGAAGTAGACTTCCTGTCATCGACATCTGTCTGAAAATCAGAATCAGTGTAGCCTATCGGGTCTAGTGAACCTCCCGAATAGACCAGCATATAATCCTTTGTTCTTCGTAGATACTTCAGTATGTGCTTGACCGCTGCCCAATGTTGTCTACCAGGATTTGACTGGTACCTGCTTACAACTCCCACTGCATAGCAGATGTCTGGTCTAGTGCATAACATAGCATACATAAGACTTCCAACTGCAGATGCATAGGGAATCTGTTTCATCTCTTCTTCCTCTTGAGGAGTCTGTGGAGACTGCTTCTTAGAAAGATAAACTCCATGTCGGGATGGCAACAGTCCCTTCTTCGAGTTTTTCATAGAGAAACGTTCAAGTACCTTATCTATGTACGCTGCTTGAGATAGCGCCAACATCTTGTTCTTCCTATCCCGAATGATCTGGATGCCGAGAACGTAACTAGCTTCACCCAAATCTTTCATCTGAAATTTGGTCCCGAGCCAGTTCTTTATGTCTGATAATTTCTTGACATTGTTGCCAATGAGTAAAATATCATCTACATAAAGTACCAAGAACACTTTCACATCATTTTCCCTTAGTTGGTAAACACAGGGTTCATCGACGTTCTGCTCAAAACCATAGGTCTTAATTATTTCATTAAACCTTAAGTTCCAGGAGCGTGAAGCTTGTTTAAGACCATAAATGGACCTATTGAGCTTGCATACTTTCTTTTCCTGTCCAGCTACTACAAATCCTTCTGGTTGATCCATATAAATGGTCTCATCAAGAAAGCCATTGAGAAATGCTATCTTGACGTCCATTTGCCAAATCTCATAATTAAGAGCTGCAGCTATGGATAAAAGTATGCGAATGGATTTTAACATGGCCACTGGAGAGAAAGTTTCCTCATAGTCAACTCCCTCTCTTTAGGTATAACCCTTTGCCACAAGTCGAGCTTTATATGTCTCAACATTTCCACCTGCTCCTCTTTTCTTCTTGTAGATCCACTTGCATCCAATGGGCCTAAAATCCATCGGCGCTTCTACAAGATCCCAGACGGAATTGGAGTACATGGACTCCATTTCTTGGTTCATGGCTTCGAACCACAAATCCTTTTCAGAACTAACCATTGCCTGTTTAAAGGACAATGGATCATCATCACGAGTGTCAGTTACTACCATATTGGTTTCACCATCCATCCCGTAGCGTTCCGGGTTCCGAGAAACCCTCCCACTACGACGAGGCACCGTAACTGTCTGACTTGGACCAGCTGTCTGTTCTTCTTCAACGTTCTTGTTGATTTGCATTGGTATGGGTTGAATATTTCCTGCTGATTGCATTTCTTCCAACAATATTTTACTCCGAGGTTTGAAGTTTTTCATGTAGTCGTTTTCTAGAAAAGTAGCGTTTGTTGAAACAAACACTTTCTTGTCTACTGGACTATAAAACAGACCACCCCGAGTACCTTTAGGATAGCCTACAAACAAGCAAACCTCAGTTCTCGATTCTAGCTTTCCTTCCTTTTTCCTCAGGACATGAGCAGGACACCCCCAAATTCTATAATGGCGTAGACTAGGTTCACGTCCATTCCATAGTTCTAGAGGTGTTTTGGAGATAGCCTTAGACGGTACAACATTTAAAATGTCATTAGCGATCTGAATGGCATACCCCCAGAAAGATGGTGATAGAGTTGAATAACTAATCATTGACCTCACCATTTCTAACAACGTTCGGTTCCGACGCTCAGCAACACCATTTTGTTGCGGAGTTCCTGGGGTAGTGAGTTGAGATAGAATTCCACATTCAGTAAGATGATCTTGGAACTGATTATCCAAATATTCTCCACCCCTATCAGATCTCAAGATCTTTAAAGTTTTACCTAACTGGTTTTGGGCCATTGCTAAAAATTCTTTAAACTTGTCAAAAGTTTCAGATTTTCTTTGCATTAGGTAAAGACATGAATATCGAGAATAATCGTCAATGAAAGTGACGAAATATTCATTACCACCTCTTGCCTGAACATTAATCGGTCCACAGACGTCAGTATGAATGAGCCCTAGGGGTACTTTGGCCCTTTCTCCTTTTGCAGAGAATGGACGCTTGGTCATTTTACCTTCCAGACAAGATTCGCAGACAGGTAAGTCACCCATTGTGAGTTCCTTCAAAGGCCCAGCCTTTGTAAGTCTTTTAATCCTATCATAGTTAATATGACCAAGGCGAAGATGCCAAAGGTATGTCATGTGATCATTATCGATCTTTTGTCGTTTGGCGGTCCTAGGATTAGCTACCTTAAACAATTCATTGTTAAGCGCGAGTGATTCATTAGGTCGCAAAATATACAAGCCATTTTCCATACATCCAACACACAATTCACATCCATTAAATGAAATAGATATATTAAAACTTGTGAAAGTAACAGCAAATCGTTGTTGATGTAATAAAGAAACTGAAACTAAATTCCTACTAAAGTTTGGAATAAAATAAACATCATCCAACAACATAAATTTATTTCCAAAATTTAAACGAGCTTGTCCTTTCGCTTTGACCTCCACGAATTCACCATTTCCAACTCTAAGTTTTAACTCGCCCTCCTTCACCGTTTTCCAGTTGCTAAGTAGCTGCAAAGAAATACACACATGATTAGTGGATCCTGAATCAACTATCCAAACAGAAGAATCATCCTCTAAAACATATGCATCCAAGACTAATAAATTATTATTACCTTGGGTTCCAGTTGCCTTGAGGGCAGGGCAATTACGCTTCCAATGCCCCTCCTCCTTGCAATGGAAACATTGTCCTTTAGCCTTCTTGCTAGTTGGCTTTGCTCCAACAGGCTTTTCAGTTGTCGGTGCCTTTCCAGCTGCTTGCTTCTTAGCTTTCTTTTTGTCCTTCCTTGCCTTTCTCTTCTTGCTCTTCGAGGAAGAGGCTAGGTTAGCCTCACCCTGAGCACCCCCGGTAGTAGCAGCCTTCTTCTCAGGTCCTTTACTCGGTCCACCATTTATTCCTTCATACATCTGGAGCTCATTCAATAACTGAGTCATTCCATAGTCCAACTTGTTAAGAAAATAGTTCGTGGTGAACGTAAGGAAACTAGGTGCAAGGCTGTTGAGAATGATTCCAACTTGAGTCTTCTCATCTACTGTTGCTCCATGCAACTCAGCTTCTTGGAAGTAGTTCGTCATCTTAATAAAATGATCACGAACATGTTGGCCAGGTGCCATCCTACAGTTCACATACTTCTTGGTAGCCTCGAAACTAGCTTGCGCTGACTTGTGTCCAAACATTTCTTGGAGTTGCTCCATGATGTCATAAGCAGTTTCGATATCTTCCATCTTAGTCCTTAGCGTTTCTGACATGCTGGCGAGCATGTAGGCCTTGGCCTTGTTGTTGGCAGCAGTCCAACGATCATACTTCTCCCTCACTGCCTTCGAGGCATTCTCTCCAGGAAAGTCAGGTTCAGCTTCAGTCATCACGAATTTTGAGTTGTCGCCGATCAACACTATGTTGATATTAGATTTCCATTTCATGAAGTTCTCACCGGTTAACAACTCCTTGGATAGAAGAGAGATAATGGGGTTGGAGGCCATAGAGCTACAAATATCAATAAAGGAGAAATCAATGCATTGTTCGACAAACATTCATTCATACAAGTTTCAGAAATAGCATAACATATAAACAATGTTTGAAGATAAGTAAATACTAAAAACTTATCTTTCTATTTCTTAGGTTTTTCAACGAACCATGAACCTATGTGTCCCGGTAGGCGAGAGTCACAAATATTCACTTAGTCAAATAGAGAAACAACTCAATTAATAAAACGTCCCAGACTTTTATTAATAACCTATCCATTCGATCAAAGTAACGAAAACACATGTGTCCCGGTAGGCGAGAGTCACAAATATTTCTTACTTTATGAGTTTGACCCACGATTTTGATTATTATAGACTTAATTCCTATAGTCACCGTAGGGATGAGTCTATAGAAGGTCCATCTATAACCATCTATCCTAAGAAATTTAACCATGTTAAGAGTCTAGTGAACACCTTCCGTAGGGAGACGAAATCAAAGCGCCATTAGGCCCCACTAAACCCTAACCTCGTTAAATCAACGGTGGAGATCGAATTCAAAATTTAAAAACTCATTATTTAATTTTTCTCGATTTAGTATTTTATTCTTTTGAAAATTACCAACTTAGGTTTGCAAAATTATTAAAATAATCAATAAACCATAGTTTATAATTTTCCCATTAATTCTAAAATTACCCATTGAAAATTAATCCAACAATTAGAATTAATTTGTTTCTAATCAATTATTAGGTCCAACTAAAAGGAATAACCTAATACAATTAAGTCCAACTTAGGTAAATGGGCCTTAACAATTCGAGCTTGCAGGGAGGAGAGCTGGGTTCAGTATGTCGGACCCACTACTAAGGCTCCCTAACTTCCACACAAAGCCCAAAAAGACAGGAATTTGAACCTTCGTTTTATTAATTGTTATTCAATTGATTAAGCCCAATCTAGTAATGCAAAGCAAATGGGCCTTCACAAGTGGAACCACCCACAAGAGAGGAATTTAAACTTTACATGTTCAATTGGGCCCAAATAAAACCTAACATTTTATGAAAGTTTTATTTGATTTTTCCCACATTTTTCAAAACAAAAAAAATTGGGCCATCATTATACTTATATTTAAAGCCTAAATGCAAAAAATAACTTAATAATGATTCTAGATATGTTAATTTTCTTATTAATTGGATGGGTCTAACATGAAAACCTATATGACATGTTACACATCTTTATGTATCATTACATTCATTCCCAAAATAAATAAATTAATTGCTAAAATAAATAAATCAATCAATATCTAAAACAATTAATTGAGTTATCAAAATTAATTTACTTATTAATTAATTACCATAAAGTTTTACCCAATTGAAAACTTACCACATAATTAATTAAACATAAAATTAATTTAATTGTCATTAAAGAAAATATCTCAAATTTTAAAAATTGGATACTAAGATATTTCTTTAGCACAACAAAAACAAAAAAAATACTTAACCAACTTTTATACTATATATAAATATATATATATAAAAATATATATACGGTTATATATATTAAGTTAAGATTTTTTTTTTTTTTTAAATCATATATATATACACGGTTTTTAAAAATATATATATATAAACATATATATATATACGGTATGTTTTTTTTTTTTTTAATATAATATATATATAAACATTTATATTAAAAAAAATGGGCAACTACCAAAAAACAAAAATTGTGCAATTTTTCAATGAGCATTTTATCAAGCACCAATTAAGATGAAAAATGCATGGAAAAAAAATGACAACTTAAATTAGCAATATGACACATAAACATTCAAAACATTCAAATCAAATTTCATGTACCATCCAATTAAACTTTTAAAATCAAACATGTCAACAAACATATATAATCATGTATTCTTAACATCTAGATCTAGGCAACCTAGGCTCTGAGGCCAATTGTAGGATCTTAAAATTTAAATCTAGATGCATGCTTCCTATTATTTTTCCAAACACATAATAGAAACATAGAATAACACGACATACATATGAACATTAGATTCGTAAATTAACATAAATACAATGATGTAGAAACTTACGAATACGCAGCGGAACTGGAACAACTCCTTCCTTCAATCTCTCTAACTCTTGATTCCTTTCTGTAGCAGAGTATTATCAAGAGATTGAACTAGATCAGCAACACAGTCTTCCTCACCAAGCCTTTGATCAATCTAGAACTAGTGTGGGCTGGTTCTCAACACATGAGAAAGAGATCTAGAAAAGAAGAAGAGAAAGTGGCTAAGAAAGGATTAGAGTGTCTAGGTTTTCACTTACCAATGAATTAACTAATACTGACCTGTGAAAACCCTAGATATCATATTCCTTATATAGACAAATTAATGGGCTTTATTTAAATTTAAATTTTGAATTAATTAAACTAATAAACAAAAAGATAAAAGCCTTGGGCTCCCACAAATGGGCTTGGGCCCAATACTTTTATTTTGAATTTAAATCCCAATTGGGCCTAAATTCAAAACCTTTTATTTATTTATTTATTTTAATTAATTAACTAAATCCTTATTCAAATTAACTAATTAAAATTTGAAACTTGATTTAATTTTTATTTATTTATATTGACACCAATTTATCAATATTAATAAATTTACCCAAAGATTCTCTTTTATTCTCTAAATCTCATATCTCTATAAATTTTCCAAAATTGACCTAGTCAACTTTAAAAAATCCTAATTGATAATTAAATCAATTAATTGAAACATTCTAGATGATTTACTCAAAGGTGATGCGGGGACCATGGATCCATGAAATCAAGCTCCAATAAGTTACCGTGAATTTATTTACGAATAATTTCACTACCTTATTAATTCCTCGTGACTCCACTATAGACTTGGAATTGAACTCTTGAATTCATAGAACGTATTTTCCAAAGCATAAATACGTTATCCATTGTTATAACCATTACAGTTAGTCAATCCTCTATCAATGACTTACTAACAAGCTGGGTGAAAATTACCGTTTTACCCCTCATCAGTATTTTATCTGTAACTCCCACTAAGTTCCTTATAAATGATATTTCCGTGAACTTAATCACAGAAATGAGATCTCAATCATTTAACCTTTTGAACAAAGCAATTAAGGAAATCATATTTTCACTTCTCATACAGAAGTTATAGATTTCATATCTATGAATAATACTCCCACTCAATTTCATTACTAAATCTCCAAGATGTAAGTATGGGCTAGACCGTAGGGTAAGCTGGTAACGAACAAGTCAAAAGATTTAAATAATATAATTAGCAGAATATTATCACTCAGAATTAAGATCGACTTAACCTATGGTCAACGTTGTGATATTGATTAGATTCGATAACAACGATACTTATTTATCAATCAATAATCAATGTCGGTCCTAGTCCGATGTAACCAAATACATCCGATCATATCTACTTGGTCAATGCCTTGGACAAGACATCACACTCCTAATGTGTAAGTAGATCATATCGTAGATTTCCTAATCAGTGAAAATCCAATGCACTGATCTAATCTATGACTTGTTCTTTTGAACATATAATTACAACTATAATCCACTGTGACCTAGTCACCATAATTGTAACTATCCATATGTTCAGGATTTTATGAATGTTTGTATTAATTGAATAAACATGTAATAAAACAAGCGAACAATGCAATTGAATAAACAAAATGATTTCTACTTCTTTTATTGATAATAATAACGTGTTACATAAGAAAAATGGTTTTATTAAGGGCATAAAACCCAACAGAGACATCATCTGGGAGAGTGTCGGGCGAATTCCTGCTTCTTATGTGGTATAATTGGGCACCTTAAGAAAGATTGCACAAGGGTGAAGAAGGAATAATCAAAGAAGGCAGACAGTTTGGCTTCAGTTCGAGTGTTCACATTAACACAGTCAGAGGCTGAGGCTCAACCCTCAATAGTGACAGGTCAGCTCTTTAGTGCTGGCACTTCTTATACTGCTTTGATTGATTATGGGGCTACACATTCCTTTGTATCTAGTAGAGTGATTGATATGTTGTGTAGACCATGTGAGTATTATGCAGTGGGATTTGGGACTTTATTGGCTACTGGGGATATGGTAGTCTCTAGGAGATGGGTCAGATCATAACTAGTGGATGTGGATAGTAGAGAGTTATCAATAGATCTAATTGAGCTAGTCATGGAGGACATTGATATGATATTGGGTATGGATTGGCTAGCCAAGTATGGGGAAACCATAGACTGTAAGAAAAATATGGTAACCTTTGAACCTGAGGGTGAGGACCCGTTCGTATTTGTGGGAACTGTGCACGGACCCCGTATTCCTATGATATCAGCATTGAGAGCAAGAGACCTATTGTGAGGTGGTTGCATAGGATTCCTAGCTAGTGTTGTATATACCACGAGGGTTCCGCTAGTTGGACCTGAGGAGACCAGGTTAGTTTGTGAGTTTTTGGATGTATTCCCAAAATAGTTACCAGGGTTGCTGCCCCACATAGAGATAGAATTCGTCATTGATCTAACACTGGGGACAGAGCCAGTGTCTAGGGCACCATATAGGATGGCCCTAGCAGAATTGAAGGAACTAAAGGTTCAGTTATAGGAGTTATTGGACTTGGGTTTTATTAGGCCTAGTTTTTCGCCATAGGGTGTGCCAATTTTATTCGTGAAGAAGAAAGATGGTTCTCTGAGGATGCGTATTGACTACAGAGAGCTGAACAAGCTGACTATCAAGAACAAGTATCCACTGCTAAGGATTGATAATTTGTTTGATCAGTTACATGGCAAGACTGTATTATCAAAGATTGATCTTCAGTCTAGTTATCATCCCAAATTTCGAGGACATTTTGAAGACGACCTTTCGAAGACGATCAAAGGACATTTTGAAGAGGACATTTCGAAGACGACCTTTCGTACTAGGTGTAACATCCCAAATTCCCTAATAAGGCTTAGTGCCTTGATTAGGGGGCCAGGAAGGAAATAACTGATTAATTGCACTATTATGTGATTTGATGCATGAATAAATGAATTATGTGAGTTATATTATAATATGACTGTATTTGCATGCATGTGGGCCCGTTTCTTATTAGAAAGGCATTTTTGTGATTTTGGCCCGTTGAGGGCATATATTGAATGGATATATGTGTATATTTTGATTGAGACCACATTATTATGTGGGTATAATTGGGTTATTTGGCACGAGGCGATCCAAGGGAGCAAGTTAGTGGTCTAGTCATAACGGGATCAAATACCTGGCTCGGGTTGAGCTTAGGGGTATTTTAATAATTTAGTACATTATCAGGATTTGTCGGGTAATGGGAAATTATTTAGTGATTATCCGACGACATTGGAAGTAATGGGAATTATGAAGCGTTAATTATGATTAACGGGAAAGTGACAAAGGACTAGTTGCCCTTCAGGGCATAAGAAGGGCAAGGCTAAGAGCAAGGGGTACTTTAGTCATTACCAGCCTTAGGCAGTGATATACTTAGCCTTGGTTTGGATATAGTAGAATCAACATAAATATATTTACAAGCAGCTCTCTCTCTCTCTCTCTCTCTCTCTCCTCTACTATCTATCCTTTCTCACACATAGGTGGGTTTAGATTCTTTTTGAGAAAAGCTAATGAATTCAAGGCTTGGAAGCTTGAATTTGGAGTGGTTTGAAGGCTTGACTTTGGGGTTGGATTAGTTGCAGCCAGGGGGACTTAAATCACACCTGAGGTAAGGTTATAATTCTGTTTTATTTAAATTCTGCCTTGGTTTTCTAGTGTTCTTGAAGTGTTCTTGAGCTTTGTCGCTCAAGGTAGTGATTTTATATTTTGGTGGTGTATTGATCAAATTTAAGCTTTGGTTTTGGTGGTGTTAATGTGCTGATAATGTTTAGGGATTGAATTATGGTTTTGGGATTGTTTGGGAATGATTTTTGGAGGAAATTGGCTTGAGGCTAAGGTTACACTAGGGCTCGGGAAAGGATCGTGCTTGAGGGTTATTCATATTTAACTTGTGCTTGGACCAAAGGTAAGAAAACTGCACCCAATATGTGATGTATGTGATTAGGGCTTGGTACAGTTGTTAGATATAGATATTATTAGGGCTTGGGCCCCTATAACGCCCCCACATCACTATGGTTGCTTCCTGGAATGATGACTGACCCTGCAAACCCACATAAGTCTTTCCAGGAAGTAGCCATAGTGACATGGGGCATTACAAATGATATCAGAGCCTTGACCCAGCAGGACGTGTGGCCGACGGGGATGTCAGACCCCTAAAGGGGGTGATTGTGACAGTCAAAATCCCATGATCCGCAAGGGGAAAGACTGAGTAAAAGCTGTGCAATCCCACATCGCTTGGGGAAGGTCAAGTGCGATGATTCTGAGACTGTGCAGGTATGAGACTACACAGTTGAAGACGGCTTAAATGGATTGATAGGTACTACCTATGCCAACAAGATGCATCTTATTTTTGGTAGCCCATCACTTGAGAACTCCAAAGTTAAGCTTGCTTGACCTGAAGTAGTCTCATGATGGGTGACCTCTTGGGAAGTTTTCCCATGAAACATGCGAGTGAGGAAAAAGCACGCTGGAAATACTTGTGTTGGTTTGCATGACCAGTCGTCATTCGAGGAAGCAACCTGTTGACGCCGTTTTTCGCCAACAGATAAAAGAAGAGAGCACGTAAACAATTAAAGACAATGGCTAAAACAAACAAACGAGTCAGACACGCGGTTTTTACGTGGTTCAGCAGTTAAATCTGCCTAGTCCACGAGTCTCTGTTATTAAACTCAAGATTATCTCTGAAAATTCTTAAGCATAAATTCTTCAGAGTTTTCTCTCAAGGTTCAGAATTTCGGTCCTTTACAATGGTGCATCCCTTCTCTATTTATAGAGAATGATGCAGAATACTATCCCACATATTTTGGGTAGTTGCTCTTTTGTGAATAAAAATAAATAGCCTTAAATGCCAATAATCAGATATAGAAGGAAACGTTCCCCAAAGATCAGGAAACGCATAACTGACTAAATAATATCCCACGATTTTTGGGGATTTACATCAATAAATGAGGATCATATCCCATATCTACAACACTTGTAGATATTCAAGGTAGTCATTGCGTATCTCCAAGGCTTCACGTCATTGTGCGAGCCGCTGACACTTCCCGAGCTGACATTCCTTTCGAGATGGCATATCGAGCTCGAGATCCCTGCTCCGAAGTTGCTTCTGAAGATGAGGGACTCACAGAGCTATCCTTCGAGATCGAGATCATTTCGAGGTCACCATATTCGAGGTCTGTACCATACTTTGCAGGCTCCGATTTACAATCGTAGAGCATACCCTTAACCCTCACGAGACCATTTAATGCGAACTCAGCTTTCGAGGTCATATTTGCTACGGCTCGAAATCTGGGTATAACATTTTGCCCCCTCAAAAGTATTTGTTCGAATCCTAAGAGAAGGAAACTTTTGAACTACTCTTTTCGGGAACCATACCGTCACACTCTTAAAAACGGACACGTGCCAGATGGGTATTGCTCACTTTAGGTACTTGAGTACCTTGGGAACATGCCCACGATCGTTCGTCTGACAGCTTTTCGGCGCTATCTTATCATCGACTCCCCTCCATTCGATCTGTTGAGGATTTCAATCAACGTTCCTGATTAATTCAGTTTTCCCACCTATTTATGCAAGACTCCCTCTTCGTCTTCTTCACATTTTCTCATCACAGAACAGAAAAAAGAAATACTCCCTAAACCTCTTACCACAGTTTATGCTCATTGCATGTTTTCCAGGCCGAAGAAACAAAAGAATCCTGGTTTGTACGACTCAGTGAGTTCTTTCCTGCAACCTCTTCTCCACTCGACGATTTCGCTGCACTCCCCATTACTGTGTAAGTACGCCATTTTTGTTGTTCCTTTTATATTGTGCTTGCTGTGTATGTTAGTTTACGTTATTAGCATGATGCGATAGGAGGGTTTGAACCGATAGGTTTTTAGGCTTTCTGGATTTTCACTCTGGAAGTTCGTCTCTGGTTTATATTCAGATTCAATCGTTTGAATGTGGTTTCAACTTTCTGGGTTTTGAAGATTTTAGGCTATGTTTCTTGTACACCAAGTTTTCGGGTAAAAACCCTTATTCTTGACAATCACACGAAACCCGAAAAAGCCCTTTCCTGGCTAACCGCCACCTTTCTTTCCCTTGAATTTCGGGATTTTCAAAAAATCATCCACGTTCTTTTTCTTCCATGTGGAACACGCGCTCTGACTCTTTAGTGAGGGTCTTAATATTTAGTTTCTTGCCCTTAGTTATCCGAGCTTATCTTATCGAGTTCGTGATCCTTGCATGCATGGCCCTCACCATTTTTTCTTTCTCGTTAGATGTCACAGAATCTGGAAAGACGGTGGGGGTCATTACGAGCAATCCCTTACGAGCCCAAATCTCCGAGCCCGGAATCGGTCTTTGTTCGGAACCAGCGTCGGATTAAAGAGTACGAGATCGCACGCGAGCAAGAAGACATCCGAGCCCACTATCGCCGCCAGATTGACGAGGTCATCGAAAAGAAGAGAAGGGTCCTTCGGGAAGCCATCTATCCGGAGCCGAACCCCGGACCTAGGCCAGTTCCCCTCGACCCCGCGTTAAAAGTCACGGTAGCATACCATCCGGGGGAACTTCAGTTTTCCTTAATGACGGAGCCTTCGTCTTCGCAGCCTAGGAGGGAGATGTTTGAAGCCGAGTTCTACCAGAGCTCGGTTACCACCTCCGACCAGATAACTGACATCCTGGCCCTTCATGGCCTTAGCTCGTTGGACACACTGAACTGCCGAGCTCCGACAAGACATGAACGGAGCTGCTTCGCTCCTGGGGGCTGTGATTCCAGTGTGAAGTACGCGGCCTGGAGCCAGGAACACCTAAAGGCAGGAGCTTTGCTGCCTCTGAAGTCCTTTTTCAGAGATTTCACCGATTTCGTTGGGTTGGCTCCATTCCAACTCAACACCAACTCATACAGGGTGCTGTCTGCCCTGAGGTCCTTATTCCACGAGCTGGGGTGGATAGGACCTTCACCCCAAGAGATTTTATACCTCTTTTGTTTGAAGAGTAATCCCTCCCGAGCTCGGGGAGGAGATGGTTTTTACTATCTTTCGAGCTATCCCAAAGAGACAAAAATCTTTGAAGACCTTCCGAACCATCCCCCTGACTTCAAAAGGGCTTTTTTCTGGACAGACGGTCTGTTCCCGTCTCGACATCGTTCGTTTAGGCGAATTCGTAAGTATTCTCGTTACTTTCTATTTTTGAGCTCGAATCTTTAGTCCTTGTATCCATGTTTAGTTGAAGTGTATCTCGCCTTTCAGCTAACTTTCAGCGTCCCACCCCCGACGAGACAATGAAGGAGCACAGAGGGAGCCTGCTCCGACTCCCTTATGGCAGGAGGTCTCTTTCATTTCTGTTACATGAGAACAAGCTTCGAGCTTGTGGCTTGTTGGGACAGGGCCAGTCAACCTCTGACTGGTCCAGTAAAAAATACGAACGCTGGGAGGAAGTGCCTCTGCCCACAGGCATCCTTCCCCCGAGGAGGGAAAGGAAAGCATCTCTCCCAATTCGCTCGAGAAGTCCGCGGTCGGGGAACGAGGCCAATGATGAAGCCTCGAGCTCGGACTCCGGTGGAGGTAAAACCCTTCCTACTTCGCGAATGTGGTCCCCCACTTTATTAAAACACAGGCCCAATAGACTAGTCTCGTGCCCACAGGATAGATACCACTTCTACATATGGAGTTGGGTAGATGATTGTGTCCATAGGTTTGACAGTGGGCTCGGGAAATACGACACTATGTATACCACGGACGAGATGTGGAATGGGATAGCTGTATAGTATGGGACCAATGATTATAGGGACCTTTCGAGGTTATCACCAACTTATAGGGAAGGCCCTCCCCCCGCCTCTTCTGAAGATGGGGGAATTTCATGGTCCCCAAGCTCAAGCTCGGGGGAAAGTTCCAGTTAGGTTTTTTCTTCAACTGGTTTACACCTTTTCCCAAAGTTATTATCTTTGTTTAACTCACTGTCATTATGCAGGTGCCATGAATCCCGACCTCGACGCCGTGATCTTTAGTGATGGGGGAGCTGGCGCCCAGAAAAGCAAACGCCCAAGGATACCAAAGAGGCCCGATCGACAGTCCAAGGTACCTAAACGTCACGAGACGACTCCCACGACCCAGATCACTGCGGACACCTCCAAGGAGCCGACTGCCCAGGTCGATGGGTCAGGCTCAACTGCATCCATCTCTCAGCTTCCCACCGATACCCGGTTAATAGTTGCTCGGCCTCCGAAGAAACCTTCTACCTCGACGGTTCAGCTGCCAACGGCCCGAACTCATACTGAGGAATATGTACTTGATGGCACCGCTGGGGCAGAAGGGGCGCTTCTCAGCTCGGACGTCCTTTCTCGGGTAGGTCAGAGCTTTTCTGGCTTTGGTGCCGACCACTGGGACCTCGTGCGCAAGGCCTCGGACTGCAACACTCTTTATGAGAAGAGTATCGAGCTCTCCGCCGCGGTAGCCTTCTCAAACACTCTTTATGTCTTAGAGTATTCACGTCTCTGATTATATTTCTGATTCATTCTTTGTGTTTCAGGCCCTTGTTGTTTCAGCACAACTCAACTACAAGCTGACCAACGAGGTGCAGACGAGCTTAAATCTGGCTCAAAAGTCGAAGGATCTTGAGCTGAAGATGATTGACGAGCTCAAAGACTCGAAGTCTGAAATTGAAAGATTGAAGACCCGTCTCGAGGAGCTTGAAAAGTCAAACGCTGAGCTCGAGAAGGCCAAAGCCAAGCTCGAAGAGGAGAAGTCTGAAATCGAAAGATTGAAGACCCGTCTCGAGGAGCTTGAAAAGTCAAACGCTGAGCTCGAGAAGGCCAAAGCCAAGCTCGAAGAGGAGAAGTCTGCAACCTTCGATTTCATGGAGAGCGAGAAGACCCGCCTCCTGGATGAGGCTAAGGAGCTGAGGGAGAAAGCGGTCGATCAGGCCATGTACAAACTTTGGGCCGACAATGCCGATCTTGACACCAGCTTCCTGGGTCCTCTCGAAGCCACATATGTTGAGCGGTGGAATGCCCGTCTTTTGGAAAGTACAGCTGCTCGAGAGGCGACCCAGCAGGATAGTCATGCTATTCGTCCTGGAGGGTCTGGTGATATTGATGCTGAGAAGGCCAAGGATACTCTTCTTTCTTAAATCCGTTCTCGGAGAGATCAGCTATCGGGGCTGCGTCCCCTCATTCTTGTAACTATTTAAATTTGTGCCCACAGGGCTGACACAATTTCTTTATATGCTTTACATTTCTTGGCTCGAAATATTTTACATTTTTCTTGCATTGATGAGTTATGTTTATTTAATTCATACAAACATAGTTTAGATTTAGGCTCGAAATTCGATGCATTCATGCATAGTTTATTCGAATTATCCGTTTCCGACCTCGTTATTTATCAAGGTCGTACATTACTTTAACCATGAACTAAAAAGTACTTATATGGCATGTAATATGAATGATTTGGTTAATCTTTTAGTCACTTTTCCTCATCCTTAGTATCTTAGCTCCGAGGTTATGAGTTCGAAACTATTTTAAGATGTTCCAGCCTCGATCTCGACATATTTCGTGATGGGTTTAGGCTCCCATTTATCATTGATCGATAATTTGGCTGGTTTGTTCCAAACCTGTTATGCTTGCACATCTGGTTAACTCCAAACGTTTTTGGTTTTTGGTAGTTCGGTAATGTCCGAACTATCTAAGCCCGTGTACTTGGTTATTTCCAAATATTATGTTTTTGATAACTCGGTTAAGTCCGAAATATCTAAGCTCGCTCGGTTAAGTCCGAACTATCTAAGCTCGCGTATTTGGTTATATCCAAATACTTTTTTGTTTTTATTTTTTTTTATTTTTAAGCTGGAGGTATGTATACCAATGATGCCCCCTTAATATCCTATGAGTGTGACCATAGGTTATTAAATTAAGAGAGATTGCAAAAATAAAAATAAATTACATGTGAAACAAAGTAGACCCTTTATTTGAAATTCAAAAACAAACTAAGTACAGAAAATCATGGTTATGGGCGACACTTCCTTCACTATTGATAATATGGTCTCAGGTGTTCGCCATTCCATGCTCGTGGTATGAGGCTCCCATCTAATCTTGCAAGTTTGTATACGCCAGGGCGGATGACTGATTCTATCTGGTATGGTCCTTCCCAGTTTGGCCCGAGTACTCCTGCTGCTGGATCTCGGGTTGCTAAGAATACTCGTCTCAAAATCAGGTCTCCCACTCCGAACTTTCGGTCTCGAACCCTCTTATTGAAATATCTCGTGGTCCGTTGCCGGTAAGCAGCATTTTTCATTTGAGCCTCTTCCCTTTTTTCTTCGATCAAGTCTAGGGTTTCTTCGAGCTGAATATGATTGGAACTTTGGTCGTAAATCTGAGTTCGAATTGTCGGAATTTCGACCTCAATGGGCAACATTGCCTCGCAGCCGTATGCTAGAGAAAACGGGGTATGCCCAGTTGATGTCCGAGCTGTAGTTCTATATCCCCAAAGGACTTGGGGTAATTCCTCAGGCCATCGTCCCTTTGCTTCTTCCAACTTTTTCTTCAAGGAACTCTTGAGAGTTTTATTAACGGCTTCGACCTGACCGTTCGCTTGAGGGTGAGCCACTGACGAAAAGCTCTTTATTATACCATTCTTGTTACAAAAGTTGGAAAATAAGTCGCAATCAAACTGGGTTCCGTTGTCAGACACAATCTTTCTTGGCACTCCATATCGGCATACGATGTTCTTTACCACGAAATCCAGGATCTTCTTCGAAGTTATGGTCGCCAATGGTTCAGCCTCCGTCCATTTTGTGAAGTAATCAACCGCGACCACAGCATACTTTACTCCTCCTTTGCCAGTTGGGAGTGAGCCTATGAGGTCGATGCCCCATACCGCAAAAGGCCATGGGGACGTCAACATGGTTAGTTCGGAAGGTGGAGCTCGGGGTATTGTGGCGAATCTCTGGCACTTGTCGCATTTTTTCACGAACTCGAAA
The DNA here is from genome assembly GCF_963169125.1 of Humulus lupulus. Lineage (NCBI taxonomy): Eukaryota > Viridiplantae > Streptophyta > Magnoliopsida > Rosales > Cannabaceae > Humulus > Humulus lupulus. Next base: position 28,856,629 of record NC_084793.1, on the reverse strand, counting down.
GAATCCATTTTAATGGTTGGCCAGAAATATCCTTGGCGTATAATTTTCTTGGATAGGCTATGCCCCCCGGTATGATCTCCGCAAAACCCTTCATGAACTTCTCTAATAATCTTCTTTGCCTCGGGGGGAGTCACGCATCTGAGCAATGGCATGGAATACCCTCTTCTGTATAGCCTTCCATCCAGGATGGTGTAACGAGGAAGTTGATACATTAGTTTCCGAGCCTGACTTCGATCTTTGGGAAGAATTCCATTTTCGAGGTATTCAACGATCGGGCTCATCCAGGTCGGTTCTGTCTCGATCATGCACACATCTTCCTTGTCTGACTCAGTAATGCTGGGTGCTGACAGATGTTCTATGGGTACAGCATTCAGCTCCTCATTTTCAGTGGAAGTGGCGAGCCGAGCTAAGGCATCTGCATTTGAGTTTTGTTCTCGGGGAACTTGTTCGATTGCATAAAACTCAAAAAACTCCAATGCGTACTTTGCCTTCTCCAGATAAGCTGCCATTTTTGTGCCACGAGCCTGATACTCTCCCAAGATTTGATTAACTACGAGCTGAGAGTCGCTGTAGCAATGTATAGCTCTGGCCTTGAGTTCCTTTGCTATTCGTAGTCCCGCCAGTAAAGCCTCGTACTCAGCTTCATTATTAGATGCTTTAAAGCCGAACCTTAATGCAGAGTGAAATTTGCTCCCTGCAGGGGTGATCAGAATAACTCCTGCCCCCGCTCCATTTTCATTTGACGACCCGTCGACGTAAAGTTTCCACAGCTCGTGGGCCGTGGTTGTTACTTCGTCGTCGGCTGTACCGGTGCACTCTACTATAAAATCTGCCAACGCTTGTGCCTTAATGGTTGTTCTCGGATGGTAGGTGATCTCGAATTGTCCGAGCTCAACAGCCCACTTAAGGAGTCGACCAGATGCCTCTGGTTTGGACAAGACTTGCCTTAATGGTTGATCTGTCAGTACATGGATAGGATGTGCCTGAAAGTAAGGGCAGAGCTTTCGAGATGAGTGGATCAGACTGAGGGCGAGTTTCTCCATCAGTGGATACCTTGACTCTGCCCCCAGTAATCTTTTACTGATGTAGTAGACGGGTTTCTGTATTCTCTCTTCCTCTCGGACGAGCACCGCGCTTATCGCGTGTTCAGTTGTTGAGAGATATAAGAACAGTACTTCTCCCGTCTCAGGTTTCGATAGGATAGGTGGTTCGGCTAAGTGCCTTTTTAGCTCTTGAAAGGCTAGCTCGCACTCGTCTGTCCATTTGAACTTTTTACTTCCTTTCAATAAGTTGAAGAACGGGAGACCGCGGTCCGTTGACTTCGAAATGAACCTGCCCAGAGCTGCCATCCTGCCAGTCAAACTTTGAACATCTTTATGCTTCCGAGGTGAAGGCATATCGATCAGGGCCTTTATTTTATCGGGATTAGCCTCGATTCCACGAGAGTTGACAATGAAACCCAGAAATTTCCCCGAAGACACCCCAAAAGTACACTTCTGAGGATTCAACTTCATGTTGTACTTTCTGAGCACGCCAAAGCACTCTTCGAGGTCATCAACATGGTTTTTGTTAAGTTGAGACTTTACGAGCATGTCGTCAACATAAACTTCCATGTTGTTCCCTATTTGCTCTGAGAACATCATGTTTACGAGCCGCTGGTACGTGGCTCCGGCATTCTTGAGTCCGAATGGCATGACATTGTAGCAGTAGAGCCCTTTATCCGTAATGAAGCTTGTATGCTCTTGGTCGGGGGCATGCATGGGAATCTGGTTATATCCAGAATAGGCATCCATGAATGACATCAGACCATGCCCCGCCGTGGCATCCACGAGCTGATCAATTCTCGGTAGGGGAAAACAGTCTTTCGGGCAGGCCTTGTTGAGGTCTGAGTAGTCAATGCATGTCCTCCATGTCCCATTGGGTTTCGGGACCAACACTGGATTGGCCACCCAATCAGGGTAAAAAGCGTCCCTTATAAAATTATTTGCTTTCAGCCTGTCCACCTCCTCCTTTATTGCTTTCTTTCTGTCTTCATCCAGCTGCCTTCGCTTTCGCTGCTTCGGAGGAAAGCTTTTGTCTATATTCAATGCGTGGCTCGCTACATTAGGGCTTATTCCCACCATGTCAGAGTGGGACCACGCGAAGACATCCTGGTTTTTCTTCAGAAAGCAAATTAATTGCTATTTTGATTCGTCTAGGAGGTGTTTCCCGACCTTCACCTTTTTCGAGGGACTAGATTCATCGAGCTGAACCTCTTCGAGCTCCTCCAAAGGTTGGAGGTCAATCTTCTCTTCAATCCTTGGATCGATCTCCTCGTCAATTTTCAGAACTGTCCCGTCTTTATACTGTATGACAACAAGTGCTTGCGCGCTTGTTTGTTTCTTTCCCCTTAAGGAAATGCTGTAGCACTCCCTTCCTGCCAGTTGATCTCCTTTCAATGTTCCGACCCCGCTTGGAGTTGGGAACTTAAGGGCTAGATGCCTTACAGATGAAATTGCCCCCAGCCCGACCAGGGCGGGTCTCCCGAGCAATACATTGTAGGCAGATGGTAACTCTACTACCACGAACTCCATCATCTTGGTCACCGAGACTGGATAGTCTCCCAAGGTCACAGGGAGTTCAATGGACCCCATACAGGTGGTTCCTTCTCCAGAAAAGCCGTACAAAGTGGTTGCACAAGCCCTCAGGTCGCGAAGGGAGAGCCCCATTTTCTCTAGGGTTGCTTTATAAAGAATGTTAACTGAGCTCCCATTGTCTATGAGAACTCGACGCACTCTTTTGTTGGCAAGCTGTAGGGTGATGACGAGTGGATCATGATGAGGGAACTGGACGTGAGAGGCATCCTCCTCGGTGAAGGTTATAGGCTGAGTCTCAACCCTTTGGCTTTTTGGTGCCCTTGGTTCGGGTTCATATGGAGACCCGTCCCCTGTCTTCAGCTCATTCACATATCGTTTTTGAGCATTTCTGCCCCCTCCTGCGAGATGAGGACCTCCCGAGATGGTTATTACGTCCTCTCCATCTATCGGTGGAGGCCTATCCTCATCCCGAGATCGGGAGTTATTATTCTGTGTTTCCGGAAGCGCGGCTACTCTCTGGCTGGCAGTAGCCTGTCCAGTATTCTGGTTTTTGACATACTGCCGGAAATAACCTCTCGAGATCAATCCTTCGATCTCGTCCTTCAGCTGTCGGCACTCATCAGTTGTGTGGCCGGTGTCCCTATGAAATCGACAATACTTGCTGGAGTCCCTCTTGGACTTTTGATTCCTCATAGGATCCGGTCGCCTGAAGGGGACCTGGTTTTCATTAGCCAGGTATATGTTTTCCCGGGACTCGTTGAGCTCGGTATGCACTTTATATACGGAGAAATATCTTTCTCCTTTTTTCTTCTTTCCTCCATCAGCCTCGGGATTACTTCCCTCGCTTTTTTTTCTCTTGGAAGGATTCTCCGAGGCAGGCTGTGTAACTAGAGGGTCAACCGAGGTTGAGGCGGAGTTAATGTTTATCGTTGTAGTTTCGGTCTGCGAGGTCGCTTTGAGTGTTGACCTCGCTTCCTCTACATTAACAAATTTCTGCGCCCGTCTGTTAAACTCGGTTATCGACCTCACCGGTTTCCCTTGTATGTCATCCCAAAGTGCACTCCCGGGTAAAACACCAGCTCGGATGGCCATCAAGTGCCCGCTGTCATCCACGTCACGAGCTCGGGCGACCTCTAGATTAAATCTTGTCAGGAAGCTCTTTAGTGTTTCGCCTGGTTGTTGTCGGACGTTAGTCAAAGTGGATGCTTCGGGTCTGACTCCCACCATAGCCCGGAACTGCTTCTTGAAGTCTCTAGACAATTGATCCCACGAAGTTATAGAATGTCTCTTGTACTTCTCGAACCAACTCTTGGCAGGCCCGGCCAATGATGTTGGAAACAACATACATCTGAGCTCGTAACCCACGTTACTAGCTCTCATAATAGTGTTGAATGTACTCAGATGGCTGCATGGGTCGGTTTTTCCTTCAAACGCTGGGACGTGAGGAATCCGGAACCCTTGGGGGAACTGAGTGTTAGAAATATTAGGAGCAAACGGCTCGAGCTCCTCATCAGAGTCCTCATATCGACCGTTTCCTCGCTCATTCTTCAAAAGCCTAAAGGCTTTTTCGAGCTGATCGATCCTTTCTTGTACTGGGTCCTTAGGCGGTGTTTGGAATTGATAGTCATTAATCGCGATCCCAGGCTCGCGTCTCTGTGAGGGATCTCTACGCCCATTCAGATGATTCCTAAGATCCGGGTTTGTCTGATCTCCCTTTCCCCTGCTCTAATTCAGGTGATTGCGCAGGTCGGGATGGCTCTTGTGATTCCCAGTATTTTTACGACCCCGGTCGTGTTTACTGACAGACCTTGTTTCTCCGGACTCATCGCTAGTGAAACTCATCGATCGGTCATTTCGTGGTGGATCCTTTCTACGTCGCCTCGTCACTGCAGTACGAGATCGGGACGTCTGACTTCTCTCGGATGGCGCGCCTTTCCGCCCCTGGAACGTCTCCCCGTTTCCTTGTCTCTCCCCTGTACGCCCTTGATCCTGATCTCGACCAGGTTGAGCGTTCCTGCGGGGAGGTGAAGGATATCTTATGGGAGACGGAGGAAACCGTATAGGTGACGGTGGTTGCCGTCCTTGCCTCGGCCTGGAAGGTCCAGAATTTGCCCGAGATGGGCCGGTTGCGTTTGGTGCGCTACCAGGAACCTGAGTCCGAGCCTCGACAGGAGCTTGGTTGTTCTCAGTTCCTGCAGGCACTTCCACAGGTGGATTAGGCGGGACCCGAGCTTGGGTACTCCTCTGAGGCCTAGAAGGAGCAGATGGCTCTGTTGGTGCTGGAGGCTGAGCTGGCCTCCTTGTGTTAGCATTTTTTCGTGGACGTCCACGGGGCTTCCGGGGAGGAACGTGCACGTCCCTTGGAGGAGGGGCTCGGTCTTCGCGCGGAGGTGGGGGCTGAGCCACCTGCGCCTCCGCGGCTATCCTAGTCAACTCCTCGTTACGTTTGTTGGCATCTGCCAGCAGTTGTTTCAGCTGCCGATTCTCCAATTCTACAATAGGGACATAACGCTCAGGGTTATAGTACATGTCCTCATCCCTTGGTTGTGGAGGTGGTCCCCGGGAATCAGAGGACCCACTCCTTTCATCAGCGTCCGGGTTCTCCATTGGCTGTTTTCCAGGATGCCTTGGGTAATTTTCTTCAGGAGTGTTCTGATTGTTTGTAGCCATGAATCTCTCAGGGATGGATGCTTGAGGCTCTCAATGAAAGCACCAAACTGTTGACGCCGTTTTTCGCCAACAGATAAAAGAAGAGAGCACGTAAACAATTAAAGACAATGGCTAAAACAAACAAACGAGTCAGACACGCGGTTTTTACGTGGTTCAGCAGTTAAATCTGCCTAGTCCACGAGTCTCTGTTATTAAACTCAAGATTATCTCTGAAAATTCTTAAGCATAAATTCTTTAGAGTTTTCTCTCAAGGTTCAGAATTTCGGTCCTTTACAATGGTGCATCCCTTCTCTATTTATAGAGAATGATGCAGAATACTATCCCACATATTTTGGGTAGTTACTCTTTTGTGAATAAAAATAAATAGCCTTAAATGCCAATAATCAGATATAGAAGGAAACGTTCCCCAAAGATCAGGAAACGCATAACTGACTAAATAATATCCCACGATTTTTGGGGATTTACATCAATAAATGAGGATCATATCCCATATCTACAACACTTGTAGATATTCAAGGTAGTCATTGCGTATCTCCAAGGCTTCACGTCATTGTGCGAGCCGCTGACACTTCCCGAGCTGACATTCCTTTCGAGATGGCATATCGAGCTCGAGATCCCTGCTCCGAAGTTGCTTCTGAAGATGAGGGACTCACAGAGCTATCCTTCGAGATCGAGATCATTTCGAGGTCACCATATTCGAGGTCTGTACCATACTTTGCAGGCTCCGATTTACAATCGTAGAGCATACCCTTAACCCTCACGAGACCATTTAATGCGAACTCAGCTTTCGAGGTCATATTTGCTACGGCTCGAAATCTGGGTATAACACAACCATAGTGATATGGGGCGTTACAACCCCTGTGAATGAGCATGCTTATGATTATACCTGTGATTGTTTGACTAAGCATGTTGAATGCTCTGTATCGGGATAATTTTTATATAATGTATGCATTTTTGCATTATCTAATTGAGAAAGGCTTGACTTATAATTTAAGGACATCAATAGCAATGAGTGCTGGCCAAAAGCGTTGACTTATAAGTCAAGGACGGAAATAGCACCCTGAGCGTTGGTTGATTTGGTTAAGCCTACTCAGGAGCGCATTATACGCTTGTTCGACCCAATGGTCGTGGAAAATTAAGCATTAAGTACGTTGGGCCAGTTCTAAGGATAGTTATACATAGGATAGGGCAATGGGTCCCGGGGTGACTTATTAATCTCATACCCTAGGGCGTGGCCCCGGTGTGACTTATTAGTCATCTAGTTAGGGCAATGGGACCCTATGTGACAGTGTAGTCACTTATATGCATAGAAGGTATACATGAGTAGGTTTATTACTGCTAGGCATGCTTATTATGATTCTATTATATATTATTAACTGCTTATGATCATGTTTAAGTTTTCTTGATGAGCCTTAGCTCACGGGTGCTATGTGGTGTAGGTAAGGGGAAAGGGAAGTTGTACCAGCCATGAGTTGGAGAGCTTCGGTGGCAACGTGTACATATGCGGTTGCTCGACCATGACGATAGGGGGTTTCTCTGAGTAACTAGGGTTTAACCCTATTTCGTCACTTAGGTCAGCTGGCTGTAACTTTTGAACTATAATAGACCTTTCAAACGTTATGTTAGGATCACATGTATGAACGTAAATATTTTTATTGAAATGGTTATTCCTTTTTGACCAAATTTTTTAACCCTAAACCGTTAATCATGTTTAGTTACACACTTATGGCCAAGAGACTCGTTTAGAGAGTCTAACACCATTTAAAACACAGTGTAACGGTCTTGGCTATCCACGTCGTTACACTAGGTATGGGCATTATGAGTTCTTAGCCATGTCATTTGGATTGACTAATGCCCCAAGAACCATTATGGAACTGATGAATAGAGTGTTCAAGGATTACTTAGACATGTTTGTGATAGTCTTCATCGACGACATCCTAGTTTATTCTCAGACAGAGGTAGAGCATGAGTAGCACATCCAATTGGTATTGCAGAGGTTGAGGGAAAACAGATTGTATGCAAAGTTCCAGAAGTGTGAGTTGTGGTTATCTCAAGTGACGTTCCTCGGTCACATCTTCAGTCGAGATGGAATTAAGGTGGATTTGACCAAGATTGAGGTAGCTAGGGATTGACCAAGGCCAATGAGTGCTTCAGAGATTAGAAGTTTCCTTGGATTGGCAGGGTATTACCGAAGTTTTGTGGAAGGGTTTTCAATGATTGCAACACCACTAAAGAAGCTGACACGTAAGAACCTAAAGTTTGTATGGTCAGATAGGTGTTAGAACAACTTCTAGAAGTTGAAGCGGCAGTTGATCACTGCTCTGGTTCTGAGTCTTCCTTCAGATCAAGAGAAATTTATGGTCTACTGCAATGCATCGAAGCAAGTGTTAGGTTATCTCCTTATGCAGGCTAGAAAGGTGATTTCCTATGCATCACAACAGCTAAAGGATTATGAACAACGGTACCCTACACATGAACTGGAGTAAGCAGCGGTGGTCTTTGCTTTGAAGGTATGGAGACACTACCTTTATTGGGAGAAGTGTGAGATATACACTGACCACAAGAGCTTGAAGTATTTCTTTACCCAGAGAGACTTGAATATGAGACAGAGGCATTGTCTAGAGTTGGTGAAAGATTATGATTGTGAGATTCTTTACCACCCAGGGAAATCCAACGTGGTGGATGATGCTTTGAGTTGAAGAGGTCCGAGATAGTTGTTTAGACACATATCAAAGGAGTTGACAAAATAGATGACTAGAGTAGGTATAGAGTTGGTGGTGGGCCAGTTAGCTAGCATCACCTTGCAGTCTACTCTCTTGGAGAGGATTAGAGAAGGGCAGATGATTGATCCTCAGTTGATGAGGCATAGAGATGACGTCCTAGGTGGAGTGTCTAGTGATTACACTATCTCAGAGATGGGTTTACTGAGATACCTGGAGCTGATTTGTGTTCCGATGGACACTGCTATCAAACAGGAGATTCTGGATGAATCACATACCACACAGTACTCACTCCATCCAGGCACCACGAAGATGTATCAGGATTTGAAATCGATATATTGGTGGCCTGGGATGAAGAAAGATGTAATTGAATATGTGGCTAAGTGTCTAACGTGTCAGTAGGTGAAATCTGAACATCAGAGACCAGTAAGGCTATTACAAAATTTGGGTATCCTTGAGTGAAAATGGGAGGACATTACTATGGACTTCGTAGTGGGATTACCCAGGACCGTGGGTCAGCATAATTCAGTTTGGGTGATTGTGGATCAGTATACCAAATCAACCCATTTCTTGCCAGTGAGGACAAACTTTACAGTGAATCAGTACGCTGATCTTTATGTGAAAGAGATAGTGCGTCTTCATGGGACTCCTAGGCTCATTGTGTCAAAACGAGACCCTATTTTTACTTCCAAGTTTTGGGGAAGTCTACAGAAGGCTATGGGTACACAGCTAATGTTCACTACTGCCTATCATCCTTAGACAAATGGATAATCTGAGAGGACGATACAGATATTAAAGGACATGTTGCGAGCATGTGTGCCGAACTTTGAAGAGTCCTGGATTAAGTATATTCCATTGATTTAATTTTCCTACAACAATAGCTACCAGTCGACTATTGGAGTGGTTCCTTATGAGATGTTGTATGGTAGGAAATGTAGATTACCCATCCATTTGGATGAAATGGGTGAGAGTAAATATATGGGTCTTGAAGCAGTTCATAGGACCAATGAGGCTATCGAGAAGATTAGAGCTCGGATGCTCGCTTCTCAGAGTAGACAGAAGAGCTACGCTAATCCCAAGCGTAGAGACATAGAATTCCAGGCTGGGGACAAGGTTTTCCTCTGTGTTTCACCATTGAGAGGGGTGAAGTAGTTTGGGAAGAAGGGCAAGTTGAGCCCTAGGTTCGTGGGACCTTTTGAGATCCTGGAGAGGATTGGTCAGGTATCCTATAGGTTGGCTTTACCCCCATCATTGTCAGAGGTTCATAATGTATTCCATATTTTGATGCTTTGAAAATATACATCAGATGTAACTTATGTGTTGAGTTATGAGGATCTGGAGCTACAGACAAATTTGTCATATGAGGAGCGGCCAATTCAGCTCTTGGATTGAAAGGAAAAAAGTATTGAGGAACAAAACCATACCTTTGGTTAAGGTATTATGGAGGAACAACATGGTCAAGGAAGTGACCTGGAATTAGAGTCAGACATGCGAGATCAATATCCCGAGCAATTCAGGTAAATTTCGAGGCGCGAAATTTCTATAAGGAGGGGATAGTTGTAAGGCCCAAAAATTCCTAATAAGGCTTAGTGCCTTGATTAGAGGCCCAGGAGGGCAATATTGGAATATTATGTGCTCATATGTGAATTTCATGGGTTATATTATTATATGTCTGATTATGCATGTTTAAGTGTATTAAATGTGCGAAACAGACCCGCTTTTATTTAAAGGGGCATATTTGTAATTTTGACCTTGAGGGTATAATTGTGATTATATGATTGAGATAACATTATTATGTAGATATATTTGAGATATTTGACAAGAATCGGTCCTTTTGAGCAAGATAGCGGTTTAGTCACAACAGAGACTTATACCTGGCTCGGGGTGAGCCAAGGGGTATTTCAGTAATTCGGTAAATTACCGGGACTCGCTAGAGTATGAGTCGTATTTTGGGAAAAATAGTGATATTCTGGGTTTGGCAGAATTAATTGGGAATTTTAAGTGTAATGTGAGATGGGAGAGTAAAATACGATTTTTGCCCTTAGTGGGCTTTGAGAGGGAAGTTTTTCCTTATGGGCATTTTGGTCTTTTGAACCCTAAAGCTATTTTAGCTGAGTTTATCAATTCACGAGGAAGGAAAACAAATGAACACAAAAACAAAACTCTCTCTCTCATGTTTCTCTCTATTTCTCTCTAAGCTTTGAGGTTTTGAAAGAGAATTTGAATTTTTAAGGGGATTTGGGGCAAGTTGGAGGTTGCTAATGCTAGGAGTACCAGCTGGGGATTCGAATCCTAGCAGAGGTAACTCAATTAGCCGAGTTTAGTTTTTGGTTTTATATGGTTTTTGAAGCTTTATTGGAATTCTAAGTTTAAGATATTTTGATTGAGTTTTAAGATTGGTTTTGAAGTTTCTGAGCCCTTGGGACCATTATTATAGTCGAAACTAGTTAAAATCATGTTTTGGGATGATTTTTGCTAAGTTGGCGATTCTTAAAATCGATATTTTTTTCTGGGTTCGCAGGTTGCGCCGTGGCGCTGTTCTTGGGGACTCGCGGCCTGTAATGTCCCAAAATTCCTAATAAGGCTTGGTGCCTTGATTAGGGGCCCGGGAGGGCAATATTGGAATATTTATGTGAATTAATTGTATATTGATGCAATTATGTGAATTGCATGTGTTATATTATTATATAGCTGATTATGCATGATTATATGAATTATGTGAGTTATATTATAATATGACCATATTGGCATGTTTAGGTGTATTACGCATATATGTGTGAATGTTTCTTATTAGAAGAGCATTTTCGTAATTTGGCCAATTGATGGCATATTTGTATATAAATATGTGCATTTTGATTGGGACCACATTATTATGTGGATACATTTGAGTTATTCGACACGAGACTATCCTAGGGAGCAAGTAGTGGTTTAGTCACAAAAGTGAGAAATACTCGGCTCGGGGCGAGCCAAGGGGTATTTTGGGTGATCTAGAGAATCACCGAGACTCATTGTAGTGCGAGTCATATTTTGGGAGAAATAGCAATGTTCCATGTTTAGCGGAATTATTTGAGGAAATTTCGGTATATAGCGAGATTAGAGAGTAAAAATGACATTTTTGCCCTTATGGGGTGTTGAGAGAGAAGAGGGTTGAGTGGGGGCATTTTGGTCATTTGGGATCGTTCGTGTATAAGGGTTCGGCTGAGTTCATTAACTCAGAAAAAAAATCTCAAGTATCACTCTCGTTCTCTCTTTCTCTCTCTCCTGTTCATTCTTCACGCTCGTTAGCGTTTTCGAATGAAGCTGAAGTTTTAGAGCTCAGATTCAAGCAAGGTTAGAGTCATAACGATTCTAGGGAAGATTAGAAGCTTGATAGCCTGGGAATTTACCTGGAAACAGATTTATTAGAGGTAATTCGAGCTCCTAAACTTCTGAATTTTGTTTTTTTTTTTAAGTTTCTCAAGCTTGATTGAATTTCATGGTTTTGGTGAGTTTATGATCTGTTTGTAAGTTGGGTTTTGCTGCCTGGGATGTACTGGTGATGTTTTGGAATTGAGTTATGGGTTTGGTACTTTTTTGGGGTGAGTTTTGGAGGAATTGGCTCAGAGAAAAATGGGCTCGCAGGGTCGGTCATGGCCCTGTTCTTGGGGCATCGCGGCCCTCATGAACCCAGGAGCCTGGACGGCTCCCTAAACCGCCATCGCGCCGCGGCGCTTGCTGGGCTATGCTGTGGCCCGTGTCCAGAGAAAGGAGAGGCTAGGCTCTCTAACTTGTGAAGAGTTGCGGCGTTTGTGAGGGTCGTCACTACTCAAAACGGGAATATTTGCAAAAGTGGATTTTGAGAGACGGAAACTCAAACCTAAGGGCTCGGGAATGATTCTACTACCCAGTTTAGTAGAGTTCGAGGTCCAGGAGACTAGGACTTGCTCTGGAGGTCTTTATTTGCTCAATATTGATGAATGTCATTGATTATGGTTGTGACTAGGGTACGGATAGGGCTCGGGACGGGATCGTGCTCGGGGGTCGTGGTTAACGAACTCATGCTTGGACGAAAGGTAAGAAAATTGCACCCGGTCTGTGTTTAGGGCTTGACCCGATTATAGTACATGATTATTACTATGTTGAGAATGTTTTATTAAATAGGTTAAATGCGTTGTGTTTACATGTGTTATGGAATAACTGCTTGTTTGTATATCTGACTAGGAAGCTCAACTTATAAGCTGAGGATTCATCTGTGTTATCTGATGAAGAGTTTGGCTTAATAGTCAAGGACGTATCTGTTTTAAAAGATTCGACTTATCAATCAGATGTTAAAAGATTCGACTTATCAGTCGAAGGTTTAAGACTCGACTTGTCAGTTGAAGGTGAAAGACTCAACTTATTAGTTGATGGTTAAAAGACTCGACTTATCAGTCGAAGGTTAAAAGACTTGACTTATCAGTCGAAAGTTAAAAGACTCGACTTATCAGTTGAAGGTTTAGGGACTCGACTTATAAGTCGAGGGTTTAAAGGCTCGACCAAGGAGTCGAGGGCGGCAATAGCGTGCTAAATGCTGGTTGATAGGGTTAAGCCAACTCGGAAGTGAGACATACACTTGAACGCCCCTAGGGTCGTCTAGAATGATAACCATCAGACCTGCTTGGCCAGTTCTAAGGCTGATATCTGATAAATTGGGCACTAGACCCTATTGTGACTCTATAGTCACTTATCTAGATTGATTGCATGCATGAGTAGGGTTATTATTGTTGGGCATGCTAATTATGAATATGTGATCTGATAATGTACTACTTATAAGCATGATTATGTTTTCTTGCTGAGCCACGACTCATGGGTGCTAAATGGTGCAGGTAAAGGAAAGGAAAAGTTGGACCAACCATGAGTTGGAGAGCTTCAGGGGCAGAGTGTACATATGCGGCCTGCTCGTCCGCCACGGCAGAGGTTATCAATTGGAACTAGGGTTGGACCCTGATTTTGTCGCCTTGGTCGGTTTTTGTATACATTTTTGGGTTTGTAACGGTTTTAAACTATGTTTGGATCCCATGTATTGAAGTCAAACTCTTTTAATGGAGTTGTTGGCTTTTGACCGAAAGTTTTAGTACCTAAACCTGTGGTAGGTTTCAATTACACGGTTTAAGTCTAAATGACTCGTTTAGCGAGTTAAGCACTATTTAATTATACAGTATAACGGTCCTGGATTAGGTGGACGCTACAAATTGGGACTAAAGTAACGACTAATTGACATAATTATATATATTTTGGCAGCAAACTTATAAACATCAAAACATCGGCAAGAGTCAAAGTGAATGAAATAGGGAGATCTCCAGAACAAAATCATATGTTTTGCCTCACATCTTTACATCCATACCCGCCGGAGAAAGGCCAAATGAACACCACCATAATACATCGTATAAAAGAAAAAAAAATATTTGAATTGTAAAAATGAAAATTTATCCGTGTCACTGTATAAATGTAAACGTTTTGCTATTTTTAGTATTTTTTTGTAAATTTCCCTATATATAATCGTGGTGATCAATTAGAACACTCAATACTAATAATATTTTTATGTCTCGTCGAAATATTAAGTAGAGAATATTTGTTTTGTGGCCAAATTAACATCATTTAAAATAGTAAGAAAACCACTTCATTAATTTAGACAATTAAAAAAAGTGAAATCTATTATATTACTTCAATCAAATATAACTTAGTTACTTGCTTACCAAATAAATAAAGTCAAATATAATTACAGAAAAATAAAACACAAACAAAGAAATAAGTAAGCATAATTAAATAAAATGGTTTATACTTTTTTGTACCATGTGTTTAATCTCATTATCTGTTTGGATCATGTATTTTGAAAATTACTTTTTGGACCCTATATTTTGTAAAATAGTTCAAATAGAACGCTAAACCCGATTTTGGTCAAAATTTTCTCAACTGAAATCACAAATAATTCATCAAACTAACAATTCAGAACAAAAATAAAACCATTCTGCTTACAAACTGTGTTGTTATATTCAATTTTTTCTTTATTAAAATTGAGTTTAGGGGTCTATTTGAACCATTTTACAAAATATAGGGTCTAAAAATGAATTTTTTAAAACATAGGATCCAAATAGATAATCAGAAAAAACACATGGTCAAAAAAAATATAAACCCTAAATAAAAATTTGACTTATTTTATATATTAACTGAAATTGAGACTTTTTTTAATATATTCCTAAATTAAATTAACAAAATAGTTATAATGAACTTGAAAATACCCAAAACAAAAAACTAATTAGAAAAATATTTTGCAGAAAAGTATTTCATCACTGCAAATAAAGGAGATAAAAATATATATATATATATATATATATTCAATATCTGGCTAGCAAACTAAATGCAACTAAGCAAAATAAATAATTAAATTTTAATGAATACGTATGTAACTCATTTATTAACAAGTGTAAATTACTTATCTAACATGTATATGCCTCTTAACAAGTGATTACATTAATTGTTAAGAGAAAACTCCAAATATTCTCATTTACAAATTCCCCAATTCCCCATACTGGCTCAAAACTTTGAATCATTCGTAACCAAATGGGATTAGGCACTATTTTTTTCTTCTTTTCTTTACACTTTTCTTTATTGAAATTTAAAAGAGTTTAACTATATTAATGTGCAGCCAATTTGTTATCTATGATCATATTAGTTTTCTTTACAACTTTAGTTCGACAAACATATAAACTATCCACAAAGCACACAACTTGTTCCTTAACAATAAAATGACTATTTAATGTCTTTATTCCATTATATAATATAGATTTTATTATATGAGAAATATTTTTTTACATTCTTACTACACACACAAGCGTAAAGAAAATGAAATTTGTAATTGACTCATGTAAGGTGCTTTAAGATAGAAAATGATTAGTTATATAGTATAACTACTATTTAGTAACTAATTTTACTTTTACTGCGTTATATTAGTGTTGACCCATCACACCATTTGCAACCATGCCACTTCTACATCCTTTCATCCACGATTTGCAAACTAAATCAACCACTAGTCCCACCTCTACAATTGGCTTTTGCATATATCAACCATTAGCTCCACCACCAACACCGCCACTTGCACCTACTCTACCACCAATGGTTCCTCCTGCACTAACTCCTCCAGCTCTACTACCACCGCCTGCATTTACTCCATCACTAGTTCCACCACTAACACTTCCTTCCCCACTAACAGTTTCCTCTGCATTAGCTCCTCCTCCAACTCGAGCACCGCCACTTGCGCTCCCTCCACCTATAGTAGAGCCACCAATAATGCCACTACCATTAGCTTCTCCATTAACTGTACCACTAGCCCCCGCACTACTACCTCCAGCATCCCCATCGCTACCAACGACCCCAATACCATTACTTGCACGACCACCTGCGCTTGCTCCACCACCCACAGCTCCGCTTGCATTAGCTCCTCCTCCAGTGCTACCACTACCACCACTAGTTCCACCACTAACACTGCTACTTGCACCTGCTCCTCCACTAATAGTTCTGCCTGCATTAACTCCTGCTCCAACTATACCACTAGCTCCTGCACTACCACTACCAGCAACCCTAGCACCACCACTTACACCCCCACTTGCACTTGCTTCACCACCCACAATTCTGCCTGCACTAGTTCCTCCTCTAATGCTATCAGCACCACTTGCAGTTACTCCACCACTAGCTCCACCACTAACATCGCCACTTGCACCTACTCCACTAACAGCTCCGCTTGCATTAGCTCCTCCTCCAACTCTACCACTAGCCTCCGCAATACCATCTCTAGCACCCTCAACAACCCCAGCACCACCACTTACACCACCAGTAGCTCCACCACCCATAGTTCCCCCTGCACTAGCTCCTCCTCCAGTGCTACCACCACCGCTTGCACTTACTCCACCATTAGCTCCTCCACTAGTTCCACCACTAACATTGCCACTTTCACTTGCTCCTCCACTAACAGTTCCGCTTGCATTAGCTCTTCCTCCAACTCTACCACTAGCCCCCGCATTACCACCTCTCGCAACCCCAACACCCCCAGCACCACCATTGACACCACCACTAGCTCCACCACCCATAGTTCCACCTGCACTACCTCCTCCTCCAGTGCTACCACTACTGCTTGCACTTACTTCACCACTAGCGTCACCGCTAACACTGCCACTTGCACCTACTCCTCGACTAATAGCTCCGCTTGCATTAGATCCTCCTCCAACTCTACCACTAGCCCCTGCACTACCACCTCCAGCAACCCCAACACCACCACTTATGCCACCACTTGAACTTGTTCCACCACCCACAGTCCCCCCTACACTAGATTCTCCCCTAGTGCTACCACCACCACTTGTACTTGCTCCACCACTAGCTCTTCCACTAGTTCCTCCACTAACACCACCACTTGCACCTACTCCTCCACTAACATTTTTGTTTGCATTAGCTCCTCCATCAACTCTACCACTAGCTTCTGTACTACCACCTCCAACAACCTCAGTACCACTACTTGCACTTGCTCCACTACCCACAGTTTCGCTTGCACTAGCTCCTCCTCCAGTGCTACCACCGCCGCTTGCACTTATTCCACCACTAGCTTCTCCACTAACACTACCACTTGCGCCTGCTCCTCCATTAACAATTTCGTCTGCATTAGCTCCCTGTGCAGCTTTAATACCACCTGTAGGAGATCCACTGACAGTTCCACTACTACTAGCTCCCCCTCCAATTGTAGCTCCACCACTAGGCCCCGCACTATTACCTCCAGCAACTCCACCTCCACCAACAACCAAAGCACCATCACTTACACCACCACCTACACTTCCTCCTCCTCCACCACTAACACCGCCACTTGTGCCTGCTCCTCCATTAATAGATCCGCCTGCATTAGCTGCTCCTCCAGCTCTACCACCAGCCCCCGCACTACCACCTCTAGCAACCCCACCACCATCATTTGCACTTGCTCCACCGCCCACAATTCCTCCTGCACTGGCTCCTCCTACAGTGCTACCACCACCGCTTTCACTAGCTCCTCCACTAGTTCCACCACTAACACCGCCACTTGCATCTACTCCACTAATAGTTTCGCTTGAATTAGCTCCCTTTCTAGTGCCACCTCCTACGCTTACTCCACCTGCAACTCCTCCACCAATAGCTCCACCCGCAGTAGATCCACCAATAGTTCCACTACCACTCGATCCTCCTCCAATAGTTGCTCCACCACTAGCACCAGCACTACCGCCTCCAACAACTCCACCTCTAGCAATAACCCCAACACCGTTGCTTACACCACCAACTGCACTTGCTCCACCTTTAGCACCGACTCCACCACTTGCACCTGCTCCACCACCAATAGTTCCACATGCACTAGCTCTTCCTCCAACTCTACCACCACCACCTGCACTTGCTCCTCCATTAGTTCCACCACTAATACCACTACTTGCCCCTGCTCCTCCACTAGCTCCTCCTCCAACTCTAGCGCCACCACCAGTGCTTACTCCACCTGCAGCTCCCTCAGAAGTATATCCACCAACAGTTCCAGTACTATTAGCTCCTCCTCCAATTATAGCACCACCACTAGCACCCGCACTACCACCTCGAGCAACTCCACCACCACCAACCCCTGCACTAGCACCTGCACTTGCTCCACCATCCACAGTTCCTCCTGCATTAACCCCCCCTCCATCTCTACCACCACCGCCTGCACTTACTCCACCATTAGTTCCACCACCAACATTGCCAGTTGCACTTGCTCCACTGCCAATATTTCCACCTGCACTAGCTCCTCCTTCAATTGCAGCTCCACCACTAGCCCCCACAGTACCACCTCCGCCAATAATCCCAATACCACTACTTGCACCACCACTTAAATTTGTTCCACCTCCTACACTAACACCACCATTTGCACCTGCTCCACCACCAATAGTTCCACTTGCACTTGATCCTCCTCCAACTCTTTCTCCACTGCCTACACTTTTTCCACCACTAGCTTCTCCACTAGTTCCACTACCAAAATGACCACTTGCACCTGCTCCACCACCTACAATTCTGCCTGCACTAGCTCCTCCTCCAGCTCTAGCATCACCACCTGTGCTTACTCCACCTCCAATTGTAGCTTCACCACTAGCCCCCGCACTTCCACCTCCACTAACAACCCCAACACCATTTCTTACACCACCACCTATGCTTGCTTCACCTCCAGCACCGATACCACCACCTACAACCATTCCACCACCAATATTACCACCTGCATTAGCTCCTCCTCCAGCTCTACCACCACCACTTGCACCTAGTCCACCTCCAACACCAACACCACCTACAGCTCCACCTCCACCTGCACCAGCTCCGCCTCCCCCTCCTTTACCTCTATACCCACCACCGAAACAATTATTCAATTCTTTTCTATGTCCTTCTCCAAGTCTTGTGAAAATCATCATTGTCATTAAAACGAACACTCCAACGTTTCCCATAATCTTTCTCATGTTTACGTACTGAACAAATCAGACCACCGTAAGATAACAGAAATAGAATATGGATCGATATAATGTAGTAAATATGACAACTTACAATGCACTTATGTAGTCTACGTTGAGTTGCATAGCCCTATTTATAAGTGAAGTTTAGAAGAGCACTTACCTATAATCATATCTAATATTGTATCACCTTGTGGTTCTCAGAGTCTACAAGTGGCTCATCCATGGCCGGCGCAATCTGTAATTGCACTAGCACTCTCATAACCAAGCTAGTGCAGCTCCTGCCGTCGAGGGTTTCTTTCATATCACAGCTACGTGTCGATGAGAATCAAAACAAGTTAAAAAGGCTCATGTACGTGTTGCTAGCTACTAGAATGTTATTATTAATACACTTATATCTTCTAAGATAGGGTTCATTATAAGTAGAATACTCGACAAAGTACAACGTGCCTTAATAATACTGATTCTGGAGCCGTAGTGCCACAGTGCAAAATCCCAGTATGGTATTCGAGTAACTTCATCATCACCTTTTTTATTTTATTTAAATGGCTTAGTGCGTCTCAATAATTTCATGGTAGGTAATAGGATACCAAGTCAAACATATCTACATATATACTTCTTTTGGTATATACTTCGAGAAGAGTCGAAAGTCCATTATTGCAGATATTTGGGTCACTAGCAGAAGAAGAAGCTCATTAATTATTCAATAAAGTTGGTCTTTTTTAGCATAATTAAATTTCTTTGGTATATGAGATGACCATATGACCCTGCTTCTATTATATTGATTGAAAACATGCATTGGACGACGTCGTTTTAAGTTAAAATAACAAAATATTCTCCCAGGTATAATTTTTTGCAATGATATATACATATATAACTTAAAAAAGGTTAGGTTACAATTCAATATGGTGGTGATAAATTTCTCCAATCAGCACGTCTGATCTGTACGTCAGAATTAATTCCATTAGCATCTTATATAAATGAAACTGTAATATTAACATTTTTATAATAATAGTTAGTAGTAAAAAGGATGAAGAAAAAAATGCAGACACATAAATTACCAATGATAACAACTTCTTCTTCTTACTATTTACGTTTGGTACGATTAGTTTGCTAAATACATGGTGTTCCTAGACATTTTATTTTTTTAACAAAGTTTAATAAACTTAGAAAGAAAATGTTTTATTAAAATTTTTATTTCTATTGTATAGAAGATACTATTTTTATTAATATAAATGCTATTTAAATTTGTAATTGGAAATACAATCTAAAATTACATCATCAATAATAATCAAACAAGTGTTTCCCTACAAGTTTCAATAGCGAAATATGTATATAAATTAATATATATATATTATATAATAAGTGTGTAGATAATAGAAATTTTTTGTTTTAATAGTTTTTTATTTTTTTTATAATATTAACAGAATATTCTTATATTTAACAGAATATTTTTATATTTAACTTTAATTTGTAAATACTTAAACTTAAATAAAATAAATAAATTAATTAAAATATAATATTTTTTAGATATTTTACAATGATAATTATTTAAAAATAATAAATAATTAAACAAAACAATATATGATATTTTTGAAATATTTTACAATGATAATTATTTAAAAATAATAAAATCATACGTTTTATAACTTAAATAAAATTTAATTAAACTTAAATTCACTTATTAGAATAATATCATATTAAACATATAATATAATCTACTATCAATTAGTAAAAAATTGCTTTATAAAAAAAACTAGCAAGAAACTTAAATTTAAAATCTACGTATAATATTTAATGTTACATTAAACATATAATATATAATTTATTGTTGTCACTCCCAAATTCAAAAACTAGAACAAATATAAACTTAAACAAAAATAAATAAATTATTTAATTAAAATAGAATGTTTATTTGAAATTTATATTACAATAATATAAATTTAATAAAAATAATTAATAAATTCTATAAATAAAACCAAACAACCGTGCACGTGCATGTTCCACATTGTTTATATCTAGTATATATATATATATATTTATATAAAAAGTCATGAATTGAATGCTGGCTAGGAAACAATTAAAATTATAAAATAATAAAAATTGAGAATGATAGCATGGTATGAATTTATTATAGTCACGTAGAAATATAACCCATTTTGATAATTGAATAAGGGAAAAGAAACCCAATTTCAATATTTTCAGTACTCTCAAATTGCAAAGCTTCTTTTAAAAAAAACAAATAATAAATAAATGAAGAAGAAGAAGAAATATTATTATTCTTTGCTTAGTATCTCTCAACAGTAACTTTTGTGGTCCTTACTTTAACCAGTGCTTTGATTTTTCACCTTTTGAAATCATTTTGTTTGCGGGAGAGTTCAATATTCCTTTTTTTTCTTTGTATTTATTCAATTTATATATATATATATATCTTCTATATAAAAAAAATGTGTAAATAATGAAATTTTTTTATTTTAATGGTGTGTTTTGTTAACTTTATCGGGATATTCTAAATATTTAACGGAATATATATTTCGAACTAACTAAAATTAAATATTTATTAATTATATTAATATAAAATCAAATATTATAAAATATTATTATTATAGTAATATTTAATGTAAGACTACATATATAATAATTATATTAATATAAATTTAAATTAAAATGTTATAAAATATCATTATTATAATAATATATAATACAAAGCTAAATATTTAATAATTATATTAATATAAATTTACATATTATAAATTATTATTATGATGATAACATATAATCCTAATTTTTTACTAATTATATTAATATGAATTTAAATATTATTAGTATAATAATATTTAATACAATACTATATATTTAATACTTATATTAATATAAATTTAAATATTATAAAATATCATTACACCCAGATTTCGAGATAAGAAGTTATGACCCCGAAAACTGGGCTCGTCAGGTGTGAGCTCGAAATGTATGAAGACATCATATAGTCCAACCGTTAAACCTCTCTAAAGTAAAACAACGATCTCGAGGATGTGTAACCTCGAATATTTTCTGAGCTCGCGATGGGCAATGGCACGACACTATATTGTTTGCCGATTGTCTTCAGACGAGATATCTCAAGCTCAGGAAGTGCAAGCTCGTCAGCACCTACTTGTCCCGAGCATAGCGCGAAGTTGGGTGACAGACTATGAGTCAAATTGCTGATCTCAAAGATCTGATGAATCACCTGGGATAGCCCATTATGTGTGAACATGTTTATTGTTGTGCAATCTCAATATTTAAGGGATATCATTTAATCTGTTATTCATCCCCGATCTTCATGGGATGTTTCCGTGTATATAGGAGATAATGCATTTAATATCATTAATTCAATTGATTTACTCTTCCTGAAATATGTGGGAATGAATTCTGCAACATTCTCTATAAATAGAGAAGGAATCACCACTTGTAAAGGGCCGATTTTCTGATTTATGGAGAGAAAACTCTAGGTAATTCATCTCTGAAGAATTTCCAGAAAACTCCTAAGTCTTAATAACATAGACTCGTGGACTAGGCAGAATTAACTGCCGAACCACGTAAAAATCCTATTGTCTTTCTTCACTATTCATTCGCTCCATTGCTTTATTGTTTAATTGCTCTACAATTTAAGTTGGCGAAAAACGACATCAACAGTTTGGTGCTTTCATTGAGAGCTGTTAAACAGTACATGTGTCAAAGAACCTCCCAAATCAACAATGGCAACAGATGATCCCAATGTTCCTGAGGATGAAATTTTAGACGAAGCTGACTATCCCTGACGCCCTGGAAAGCATCCCATGGTGAACTCGGACCCTGATGAGAGGAGTGGTTCATCTGATTCTCGGGGGCCACCAGCCCCCACAGACGACGAGGACATGTACTACAATCCTGAACGATATGTCCCGATAGTGGAACTCAAAAATCTTCACTGCGAAAGCAGTTGGCAGAGGCCAAGAAGCGCAATGAAGAGCTAGCCAGACTAGCTGCTGAGGCACAGGCGGCTCAGGTCCCACCTCCGCCAGAGGATCAGGCTCTGCCTTCGCGGGACGTTCATGTTCCGCCACGTAGGCCTCGAGGGCGGCCACGCAAAAATGCTGCCACCCAAAGAGCGGAGCGACCACAGCCGCCAGCGAAATAACTTGCTCCGCCGAGAACCTGGAGAAATAACTGGGCTGGAGGTCCTGCCAACCCAACTGCGGAGACACCAGATGGAGTAGGGAATAAACAAGCCCCTTCGGAAGCTCGGACCAAAAATCCTGGTACCACGCAGAACGTTACAGAACCTGGTCGAGAGAACTCAGGACCTTCTAGGCCTCGTAATGGATGGCAACCACCATCACCAATAAGGCACCCACCATCGCCAATAAGGTATCCTTCACCAACTAGGAGGAACACACAACCGACCCATGGTGATAAGGAAAGGCGAGCTGGGCGAAGGCGTGGAAATGGGGAGAATGCTAGGGAGCATAGAGGTACCCAACCCACGAGAAACGAAATGTCTCGGTCTCACACTATTGAGACGAGGCAATCGGCAAGGAACCCATCTCAAAATAAACGTGCAGCCAGCCGTGTCAGTGAAGGCTCGGGAGACACTAGATCGGTCAGTATGTATGACCAGGGACGTAGAAATACTAGGAATCGAAGGGATCACCCAGATTTAAGAGAACACTTGAACTATAATTGGGGGAATGATAATCCGTCGAATCCAGATCTGAGAGATCATCTCAATGGACGCAAGAACCCCGTACTGAGGTGCGAAGCTGGGGTTGTGATCAACGATAACCAGTTCCCACTGCTTCAATTCAGACCCCCCCGTGGATCCAGTCCAAGAAAGGATTGAACAGCTGGAAAGAGCATTCAGGCTCTTACAAATTGAACGAGGTCGGGATCGGGACAAAGAGTTCAACGAAGAACTCGAACCCTTCGCCCCTCATATTTCCAGCACCCCGTTTCCTCAGGGATTCATAATTCCTCATGTTCCACCATTTAATGGGAATTCAGATCCATATATTCATTTAAGTACGTTCAACATAATCATGTGAGCCAGTAATGTGGGCTACGAGCTCAGATGCATGCTGTTTCTAGCCTCGCTCACAGGACCAGCAAAAAACTGGTTTGAAAAGTATAAGAGGCATTCGATTGCTTCTTGGGATCAATTATCTAGAGATTTCAAGAAGCAATTCAAATCCATGGTCGGAATTAGGCCCGAGGCGTCTGCCTTGACCAATGTTCGACAGCAGCCGAATGAAACATTGAAAAGTTACCTCACAAGGTTTAATTTGGAAGTTGCTCGAGCACGTGACATGGACGACAGCGACCATTTAATGGCTGTCCGTGTCGGAGTAATGCCTGGAAGTCCTCTCTGGGAGGATATGAAGAGGAAGCCCGTAAGGTCCTTAACCGAGTTCAATCGATGAGCTCAGAGGTTTGTTAATATAGAGGAGGTGAGGTCAGCATTAAATATGACCTCTCAGCCCATAACTACAATAACAAACACAAACTCTGCCTCGACCTTGGCGGATCCTACGACCTCAAAACCCCCGGGGGACAACCCTTCTAAAAGGAAGAAGAATGAAGGGAATAACCCCGTGGCGGAAAGAGGAAAGAAGAAGAAAGGGGAAAGATATTTCTCTGTATACAAAGTGTATACCGAGCTCAACGAGTCTCGGGAGAATATCTACCTGGCTAATGAAAACCAGGTCTCTTTCAGACGGCCTGACCCCATGAGGAACCAAAAAGCGAAAAGAGACTCCAGCAAGTACTGCAGATTCCATAGAGATATTGGACATACAACCGATGAGTTCCGACAATTAAAAGATGAGATCGAAGGCCTAATCTCGAGGGGATATTTCAGACAGTATGTTAGGAATCAAAATCCCAATCAGGCTTCCACCAGCCAGAGGGCAGCAGCAGCACCACCTACCCAGAACAACAACTCCCGAGCAAGGGAAGAAGAACGACCCCCTTCGATTGATGGAGAAGATGTTATAACCATCTCGGGGAGGCCACATATTGCAGGACCGGACAGGAACGCCCAAAAATGATATGTGAATCAGCTGAAAACAGGTGACGGGTCTCCTTACGAACCCGAGCCTAGAGCTCCAGAATAGCAAAGGTTTGAATCTCAACCCATAACTTTTACTGAGGATGATGCGTCTCATGTACAATTCCCTCACAACGACCTGCTGGTCATCGCCCTTCAGCTCGCGAATAGGAGGGTACACAGAGTCTTGATTAATAATGGGAGCTCAATAAATATCCTTTATAAGGCCACCTTAAAAAAGATGGGACTCGCGCTTCGCGACCTAAAGGCCTGTGCAATGACGTTGTGCAGTTTTTCAGGTGAAGGGATTGCTTGTGTGGGATCCATCGAACTCTCCATGACCTTGGGAGATTTCCTAGTCTTGACAACCAAGATGATGGAGTTTGTAGTAGTGGATCTTCCATCGGCCTACAATGTACTACTCGGGAGACCCGCCCTAGTAGGGCTGGGGGCAGCATTGTCCGTTAGGCACCTGGCCATCAAGTTCTCGACTTCTAGTGGCATTGGGACGCTGAAAGGGGACCATCTTGTAAGGAGGGAATGCTATAGCATTTCCGTTAGAGGAAAGAAACAGACAAGTGCACAAACACTTGTCATAATTCAGAATAAGGATGGGACAGTCTTCGAGATAGACGAAGAAATTGATCCGAGAATAGAAGAAAGAGCTGATCTCGAGCCATTATAAGAGCTCGAAGAGTTCGAGCTCGAAGAAGTTGACCCCCCAAAAATTGTGAAGGTGGGGAAAAACCTTCCAGAAGAAACGAAATAGCAATTAATTTGCTTTTTGAAAAAGAACCAGGATGTCTTTGCGTGGTCACATTCGGACATGGTAGGGATAAGTCTGAATGTGATAAGCCACGCTCTTAATATTGACAAGAGCTTCCCCCCGAAGCAGCAAAAACGAAGACTCCTGGACGACGACAGGAAGAAGGCCCTGAAGGAGGAGGTCGACAGGTTAAAGGAAAATCGATTTATACGAGATGCCTTCTACCCAGATTGGGTCGCTAACCCTGTCCTAGTTCCGAAACCTAACAGAAAATGGCGAACCTGTATTGATTACTCAGACCTCAATAATGCATGTTCTAAGGACTGTTTCCCCTGCCTTGGATAGACAACTCGTAGATGCCACAGCTGGGCATGGACTTATGTCGTTCATGGACGCTTATTCTGGATATAACCAGATTTCCATGCATGCCCCGGACCAAGAGCATACGAGTTTTGTGACAAATAAAGGACTATATTGCTACAATGTCATGCCGTTCGGGCTCAAGAATGGTGGAGCCACATACCAACGGCTCGTAAACATGATGTTCTCTGAACAGATAGGTAATAACATGGAAGTTTATGTTGATGATATATTAGTTAAATCGAAACATAACAATAACCATGTGGACCACCTTGAAGAATGCTTTGCCATGCTACGGAAGTACAACATGAAGCTCAACCCCAAGAAATGCTCTTTTGGAGTATCGTCAGGGAAGTTCCTAGGTTTCATTGTAAATGCTTGGGGAATAGAGGCAAATCCAGATCCAAGCGTTAATTGACATGCCCTCACCTCAAAAGCATAAGGATGTCTAGAGTTTGACTGGATGGATGGCGACATTGAGTAGGTTTATCTCGAAATCTACGGACCACTGTCTTCCATTTTTCAACCTTTTGAGAGGGGGCAAAAAATTCGAATAGACAGAGGAATGCGAGCTGGCATTTCAGGAGCTCAAAAAGCACCTCGCGGAACCTCCTTTCTTGTCGAAACCTGTCACAGGAGAAATTTTGTACCTATATCTCGCTACAACCGAGCACGCCATTAGCGTCGTGCTCGTCCGAGAAGAACAGAAGGTGAAAAAGCCAGCAGCAAAAGGTTACTGGGGGCAGAATCGAGATACCCCTTAATGGAGAAGTTAGCTCTCAGCCTAATCCACTCATCTCGAAAGCTCCAACCCTACTTCCAAGCACACCCCATCCATGTGCTGACCGAACAACCACTACGACAAGTCTTTTCCAAGCCAGAAGCCTCAGGCTGATTGTTAAAATGGGCTGTCGAGCTTGGGCAATTCGAGATCACTTATCATCCGACGACAACCATAAGAGGACAGGCCCTGGCAGACTTCCTAGTGGAATGCACTGGAATGACTGAGGATGAAGTTATAACCCCAGCCCACGAGCTGTGGAAACTTTATGTCGATGGGTCTTCCAACGAAAACGGATCGAGGGCAAGAATGATACTGATCACCCCAACTGGAAGTCGATTTCACTCCGCTTTGAATTTGATTTCGAAGCATCAAACAACAAGGTTGAATACGAAGCTCTACTGGCAGGACTTCGAATAGCCAAGGAACTCAAGGCTAAGGTGATACATTGCTACAGTGACTCCTAGTTGGTAGTCAACCAAATTTTAGGGGAATACCAGGCTCGTGGGACAAGAATGGCTACATATTTAGAAAAAGCAACAGCAGCTCTCGAACATTTCGAATTCTACACAATAGAGCAGGTTCCCCGAGAACAAAATTTGAATGCAAACGCCCTAGCCAGGCTCGCCACATCCACCGAGGTCAATGAGCTGAGTATTGTGCCAATCGAGCATCTATCGGCACCCAGTATAAGCGAGCCCGAATAGGAAGATGTTTGCATGATTAACTCCGAGCCAACCTGGATGACCCCAATAGTTGAGTACCTTGAAACCGGCATTCTCCCAACTGAATGGAACAAGGGTCGAAAACTGATGTATCAGATTCCTAGATACATTATTGCGGAAGGAAGACTATATCGAAGAGGATACTCTATGCCACTACTCCAATGTGTGACTTCACCCAAGGCTAAGAAGATCCTAGAAGAGATACATGAAGGATTCTGTGGGGACCACACTAGGGGGCATAGCCTATCTAAGAAAATTATACGCCAAGGGTACTTCTGGCCCACTATCAAAGCAGACTCATTTGATTACGTCAAGAGATGCGATAAGTGTCAACGGTTCGCCACAATCCCACGAGCTCCACCTTCCGAGCTAAATATGATGACCTCCCCATGGCCCTTTGCGGTCTGGGGAGTTGACCTCATAGGCTCATTGCCAACAGACAAGGGCGGAGTTAAATACGCAGTAGTCACGGTAGATTACTTTACGAAGTGGACCGAGGCCAAACCCCTGGCAATAATTACCTCAAAGAAAGTTTTGGACTTTGTGGTAAAAAATTTAATCTGCCGATATGGAATGCCAAGGAAGATAGTATCGGATAATGGTACTTAGTTCGATAGTGAACTATTTACTAATTTTTGTGAAAAAATGGGATAATAAAGATCTTCTCCTTTGTGGCCCATCCCCAAGCGAATGGCCAAGTTGAAGCTGTGAATAAAACCCTGAAAAGCTCAATGAAGAAGAAATTGGAAGAAGCTAAGGGAAAATGGCCTGAAGAATTGCCCCAAGTCTTGTGGGCATATCGGACCACAACTCGTACTTAAACATGACATACCCCTTTTTCTCTGGCATATGGATGCGAGGCTATGCTACCAATTGAGGTCGAAATACCCACCATTCGTAGCCACGCTTATGATCAAGCCTCGAACCAATCCCAGCTTGAATTAAGTCTAGACCTGATCGAAGAAAGACAAGACGAGGCTCAACTAAAAATGCAGCATATCAGCAGCGAGCTACCCGGTATTTCAATAAAAAAGGTTCGAGACAAAAAATTCGGTTTGGGAGACTTGGTGCTAAGGTGTGTGTTCTTAGCTACGCGGGACCCGCCTGCTGGCGTGCTCGGGCTTAATTACGAAGGACCTTATCAAATCAAATCGATTATCCGTCCTAGCGTCTACAAATTGGCAAGATTGAACGGGGATTTGGTACCACGAGCATGGAATGGCAAGCATCTATGACCTAGGATTTGTTTTTCTTTACTATGCTTCTGTTAATAAATTGTTCAATTCCGAATAAAGTTCATTTTTGTCTCAATATGCTGTATTTTTTGCAAACTCTCTTAATTTAATAACCTATGGTCACACTCATAGGATATTAAGGGGGAATTAGCGGTATATATACCGTAAGCTTGAAAAAAAATAAGATATAGCATACACGAAAAGAATAAAAGTGCTTGGATTTAACCAAATACGCGAGCTAAGATAGTTTGGACATAACCAAACTATTAAAGAATATAAGTGTTTGGATTCAACCAAATACGTGAGCTAAGATAGTTTGAACATTACCAAACTATTAAAAAATAACCAAATTATTAAAAGTAAAGTATTTGGATATAACCGAATACGCGAGCAAAAATAATTTGGACATAAAAAGTAAAGTATTTGGATATAACCAAATGCGCGAGCCAAGGTAATTTAGATGTAACCAAATGCGTGATCAAGATATAACTAGATAAAAAATGTATAACTATATGGATTACGAACCGAAAACACGACTTAAATAGGTTTGGAACAAACCAGCTAAAACTAATCGACAGAAAGTTAGAATATAAATAAACCTACTTCAAGTTAAGTAGAGATCGAAGCTAGAATATTTTGCAAAAAGGTAGTTTTGATCTCATAACTTTGGGGAGCTACCCGAGGACGAGGAAAAGTAACTAGAAAAGCAGGATATAACTAAACCACCTACATTACACACCATGTAAGTACTTTTGAGTGCATGGTAAAAGTAAGTTCTGACCTTGATAAGTAACGAGATCGGATACGGATACATCGAGTAAACTGTGCATGAATGCATTGAATCTCAAGCTTAAATCCACCACGTGTTTGTATGAATAAACAGACATAAGGACACTTAATATAAATTGCTTGAAATATTTCGACTTAAGAAATGTAAAGCAAAAATATTAAAGTAAAGTCAAATACGGTATTATAAATATCATAAGAAAATAGCTCTTTTACGAGCTATAAATTGTCTTAGCCCCAAGGGCATAAAAAATAAAAGATAAAAACTATTACAAAGGTTTCAAAGGGACGTAGCCCCGGATCGAGATTTAGGAGGAAGGAGCACCCTCCTTAGCCTTCTCAGCATCCTCCTTAGCCTTCTCTGCCTTCTCTTGAGCAGCCTCCTCCGCTTCAAGTCGAGCTTGACATTTGGCCACAAGCTCCTCCTCAAAAGAGCCTAGGAAGCTGGTATCGAGATTAGCATTGTTGGCCTAGATCCTATACATGTCCAGGTCAACTGCTCGGTCCTTCCTCTCCTTGAACTCTTCGAGGAGACAGGTTTTTTCCTCCTCCATTATCTCGAAGGTGGCATTTTTCTTCTCCTCAAGCTTGGCATTGATCTTCTCAAGCTCTTCAAGCCTGGCATTCAGCTTCTCGAACTCTACTATCCTGAACTTCATCTGCTCAGCCTCAGCCTCCAGTTTTGATTTTTCAGCCTTAAACTCGTCTGCGAGCATGAGCTGAAAATCCTTCACCTCCTGAGCATATGACATGCTCGAATGGATCTCGTTGTTCAGCTTGTAATTTAGTTGATCAAACGCAGTAAGGGACTGACACACAAACAAATCAAGTTAGAACATACACCAAACACAACAACAACGATAATAAGGTGAGAGAAGTTACCGTAGCAGCGAGCTCGACACTCTTGTCATAAAGAGTGGTGCAGTCTCGAGCATTGTTCAAGAACTACCACTGGGGAACCTCGAAGCTGCTAATGCTCTGGCCTACTCGAGATAGGTCATCCGAGCCTAGTGTAGCCCCATGGGTCCCGGCAGCATTGTCGACAACATACTCATCAACATAAGTAGAAATAGAAAACAGACACCCTTTGGATGCTAGTTTCTTTGAAAGAGGGCCGAGCATGGGTAGAATCTTGACGGCAGAAGGTGGAGGAAGAGCATTTTTGGTGGACGCATCGACTTGGGAGGCAGGACCCACAGCTGGGCTCATAGCAATGGGAGCTGGGGGAGGAGGAGTCTTCTCGGTCCTCTTAGAAACCTTAGCAGGTCGATCAAACTTCTGCGAGGCTCTCAGGCGCTTGCTCTTCTTAGCCCCCTCACCCATGGTGAGCATGGTCTCAAGATCAGAATCCATAGTGCCTGCACAGTCACACCACATTATAAGAAATTTCAAGACACAAAAAGTTAGCATAATGCAGACAGTCAAGGAATAAAATGACAAGAAACGAGGAACCTAACTGGAACTCTCCCCCGAGCTCGTGCTCGGCGACCACGTAATTCCCCCATCTTTGGAAGTGGCAGGGGGAGTCCCTTCCCTATATGTGGAAGTCAACCTCGAAAGGTCCCTATAATCATCTATTGACGCGGTTCTTCGTCAACAGGTAATTAAGAGAAGAAGAGGAAGAGATTAGTGCTGAAAGTAGAACCGTCACAGATATGAAATCTTAGAGAATGAACTATGTGACTCAAGACACGTTTTTTAAGTGGTTCAAAGGTTAAAATCCTTCTACTCCACTAGTCAATATTATTGATGTATTCTGGGTATTTGGTTTACAAAGTATATGGCACTTCAGAGACTATTTTTTCCAACCACTATCAACTCCCAGGGTCCCCATATTTATAGGAGAAGGCACCTGGAAGTTGGTAGGGAGGTCATTACGTGACCTTCCCATTGGTCATATCAACTCTGTAATATTTATGATTAATTCCTAAACCTGACACATAAGTGTGGTCTAATCAGTATGTAAGGAGATAATGGGCCGCATGGCCCAACCCAGCCGTGGGTGTCTGAATGCGCACGTTCCTGATGCGTGCCCAGAAAGTCAGGGAGATATCGGACACGTGATGTCAGATATAGGCACGTTTATCTTGCGTGTGTTGACTTCACAAAGGGTCAGGAATCCACGAGCATCAGCTCGCACAGCGAGCTGCTTCACTGACCCAACCTTCGGCCTGAAGGACTCCTTCCCCTAATCTTAGGCAGCATTGGCGAGTTCTTGAGGATACCCCGAGCTAAGTGGGTACGACCTGGAAACCGGATCTCTGACCTGGGGAGGCTTACGGACTAACCTTGATTAGTCCGAGGCTTGACCTGCTAATCAGCCCGTGGGAAAACCAGGGCGTACATCATCCGTTCCGTATTGGACGGCTATTCCATCCCAAACCTCGTTCAGACTATACATAGTATCGTACTTCCCTAACCAGCTATCAAACCTATGGACCCTCTCATCTACCCAGGACCATACATAAAAATTATCCCTATCATCTGGACACAAAATTAGGATGTCGGGTTTATGCTTAAGAAGTGAAGGAGACCATAAAGCCGAGCTAAGGATGACCGTACCTCTGTCACTCGAACTCGAAGCCTCGTCATTAACCTCGTTCCCCGAGCATGGACTCCTGCGATGGCGAGCTAGGAATCGTGCCTTAGAGCTTCGCCTCGGAGGAAGGCTGCCGGTTGGGAGAGGCACAAACTCACACTTGGTGTACTTCTTGTTGGACCAGTCGTTTGTGGATTGATCCTTTTCTAAGACACCACAGGCCCGAAGCTTATCTTCATGAAGAAGATAAGACAGGGAGCGCCTGGCATAAGGGAGTTGAAGCAAAGTCTCCTTATGCTCCTTCATCTCCCCAGTAGGAGGAGGATGATGATAGTTGGCTGAAGAAGTAAATGTATTATGAGTGGTTCGAGCCTAAGCAAAAATTCGAACACAAAAAGGAAAAAAAAAAAGGTCGATACTTACGGATTCGCCTGAACGAATAGTGTCTGGAGGGAGCCAGACCGTCCATCCAAAAGAAGGCCACCTTGAAGTTGGGAGGATGGTTTGGGAGATACTCGAAGATTTTCTTCTCACGAGGATAGCTCGAGAGATAATAGAAGCCATCTCATCCCCGAGCTCGGGAGGGATTGCTTTTCAAGCAAAAAAGATATAAAATCTCCTTTGGTGAAGGTCCTTCCCACTTTAGCTTGTGGTAAAGCGACCTCAGGGCACAAAACCCTAATTCTATACCTAGATTCTTGGTCTACACGATATGATACTCGAAATTAAGATAACCCAGTAAAAGAGCCGAATTTGCATCGTTCATGCAAATTCTGGGTTTGGAAAATCCATAACAATAGAAGAGCCTAAAAACTACACAATATTGATTGAAATATTCTAGTGCAAAACTAGTAAATGTACCTAAATGCTACTGCAACAATAAACATGCATGGAAAAAATAAAGTATAAACACGGATATAAGGGGTCAAGGGCAGATACTTACACAATGTAGATGGTGGATATAGAGAAATCGAAGACCGAAGGTGAGGTTGCAGGAATGATTTCACGGAGTCAAACAGACCAGCAATATTTTGCTTCCTCGGCTTGGAGAACATGCAAGGACCGAAGTTTTTAAGTTATGGTTTTCTTTTTTCTGAAAACTCGAAACGTAAAGTTGAAATGAGGAAGACAATGGCGTATTTATAGGTCCCCAAAGGATACCAAACGAAGAAATGATTTGGACCCCTGGCCAACTTTGATATCTGATCAAATGGCCAGGGACAAATGGAAGAATGGCGCCATAATGTTGGCAGGCGGATGGACGTGCGTGTGATGTAAAAGGCACTCAAGTACTCTAACCATCCAATACCTGGCTGACGCATGTCCACACTCGAGTACAATTGATGGTACAGTTTCCAAGGAGGGCAGTTCAAAAGTTTCCTTCTCACGGGATTCAAGCTGGTAACTTTTGAGGGGGCAAAATGTTACACCCCGAAAACTGGGCTCCTCAGGTGTGAGCTTGAAATGTATGAAGACATCATATGGTCCAACCGTTAAACCTCTCTGAAGTAAAATAACGATCTCGAGGATGTGTAACCTCGAATATTCTCTGAGCTCGCGATGGGAAATGGCATGACACTATATTGTTTGCCGATTGTCTTTAGACGAGACAGCTCAAGCTTAGGAAGTGCAAGCTCGTCAGCTCCTACTTGTTCCGAGCATAGCGCGAAGTTGGGTGACAAACTATGAGTCAAATTGCTGATCTCGAAGATCTAATGAATCACCTGGGAGAACCCATTACGTGTGAACATGTTTATTATTGTGCAATCCCAATATTTAAGGGATATCATTTAATTTGTTATTCGTCCCCGATCTTCATGGGATGTTTCCGTGTATATAGGAGATAATGCATTTAATATCATTAATTCAATTTATTTACAGAATATCTTCTCAAAATATGTGGGAATGAATTCTGCAACCTTCTCTATAAATAGAGAAGGAGTCACCACTTGTAAATGACCGATTTACTGATTTCTTGAGAGAAAACTCTGGGTAATTCATCTATGAAGAATTTCCAGAAAACTCCTAAGTCTTAATAACATAAACTCGTGGACTAGGCAGAATTAACTGCTGAACCATGTAAAAATCCTATTGTCTTTCTTCACTATTCATTCGCTTCATTGTTTTATTGTTTAATTACTCTACAATTTAAGTTGGCGAAAAACGGCGTTAACAATAATAATAATATATAATACATAATCTTAAATTTTATAAAAAAATATAATCTTTAATGTTTAAAAAGGTTATCATATTATATTTATATATTTAAAAAATCATTAACAATATTTTGGTTTAATTTTTCATTTAAAATTTCTATGTTATTCTTTTATATATAATATTGTTTATTTATTTGAAATTTATATGACAATAATACAAATTTAGTGACCCAACCTTCGGCCTGAAGGACTCCTTCCCCCAGTCTTAGGCAGCATTGGCGAGTTCTTGAGGATACCCCGAGCTAAGTGGGTACGACCTGGAAACCGGATCTCTGACCTGGGGAGGCTTACGGACTAACCTTGATTAGTCCGAGGCTCGACCTACTAATCAGCCCGTGGGAAAACCAGGGCGTACATATGCCCCCCAAGCTCCTGCTCGTGGTATATGACGTCATATATAGAAGACCACAGTAGGGGCTTTTAGACTTCCCTACAACCCTTCACACTCCACTTTTGGTGCAGGCGTCTAATACGTGGAACGCCGTGGGTGGTGACGGTACGTTTTACGAGAACCGCATTTAATGGCCTAGCCTATTGCCCAGTTGTCGTTTCATATTTCGAGTGGAAGGCCTCGAATCCCTCACTAGGGTCATCCAAGAGCCTTCTTCACGTGATCCTTCCCTTATATAAAAAGGGGGTGGCCATCCTACGCACGGACCACCCATTCATTCAGAAATTTCCCCAAATCTCTTTCCTTCTTCCTTCAATGACTTTCAGAAGAACGAAACCCTCGACTCTACTGCCACCATTTTCCTTGTTCTCGAAGCTCAGGCGCACGAGTTTCTCCAAAGCTTTGGAAGCTACTGCATTGACGAGGCTCCTACCAACGCAACACTCACGTTTTCCATCCAGCTATATACTGTAAGTTTTCTGACCCTGTTCATTTTGAAAATATGCCAATGTAGCCTAGGTGAGAATTTTTACTGTAGCCGCATGCAAGGGCTTTCTGGGTTGCGAGGGTAGGAGGGTGACAGCCCTTTTTAGGCTAGGGCACACTTGTTGTAGGAAATTGCCTTAGAGTATGGGTTTCAAGATGCTTCTTCAGGAACAATTTCTGATTAGGATTTTTAGGAACTTTGGGTGTAAAACTAGGTAGCTTAGGGGATACGCTTCAAAAGCGGTTTTGCATTGTTCTGCCTGTTGGAACTTCCCCCCCAAGGCAAATTTTTACTCTGAGCCCCCTGACACACGAATTCCGAGTAACCTGGGATCTGTTGGGAGCATATGCGCGTGTTCATTGAACCGCGTGGTTCCACTCTCCATGGGCTGGGCTTACCTCAGCTCGTGTAAATAATAATTGCTTCGCCCTTCTGCTTGGGTCGCCTTTTCTAAAGTGTTTTCTTTTGTTCGATAGGCGACCAGATGGCTCCAAAAAGGGACTTGCCCCAGAGGAACGTGGGAAGCTCGATCTCCCAGCAAGAGAAAGGAAAGGTGGTGATGCCCAGCTCGCCGATCCCCCACTTTGGCCCGGCCGTGGAGAGATAAGTCGAGGTTGCCCCCGACGCATTCTTTGAGGCGGAGAGGATCGTCTCAAAGGTGACCGACCAGGCGAAGATCAATAAACTTTTCCTCACCCACAATATCCCACTGGGGAAGGCCTCAGTCATAGCCCGACCTGCTGCGGAGGGCGAGCGGAGCTGTACGCCGCTAGACGAATCGTTCGCGGCCTGGAGCGGTGAGCACTTCAAGGCAGGGGCCTTCCTCCCCCTGGACCAGTACTTCGCCGACTTTCTGAATTACGTGGGACTGGCCCCATTTCAGCTCCCCCCCAACTCCTATCGTCTGCTGGCGGGGTTGAGGTACTTGTTCAAGAAGCAGGAGTGGGAGGTCCCTACTCCTGCTGATATTTTATATTTCTTTTTCCTCAAAGCCAGCCCGGATCAACGGGGGCGAGGTGACGGGTTTTACTATTTAACCCGTTTTCCTAATACGGCGGCAGTCATCGAGCTGCCAAGTCATCCAAATGACTTCAAGGACCAGTTTTTCATGTCAACTGGGTTCCAGAACTGTGAGCACCACTACTTCAACCGTCCTCGTAAGTGAACCCTGACCCTAGCTCGCCTTTTGAGTTTTGTTTAATTTTAGCTCCCCCGTACTCCATTCTGACTCCAGCCCAACCTTGCAGCCATCTACGCGAGGACCGAGAAGTCTGCGACCCTCGGGGGTCAATATGAAACATTGGCGAGCTTGCCCCCCAGTGAAAAGGACTACCGCGTGCTCGTGATGGACGAGACGATGGTGTTCTGCAAACTGATTTTTCCAAATAAGACTCTGAACCTGAAGAGACCCCGGGGGTCGCCCCCAGCTCGCGCAAACAGACCTATCCCCGTGGAGGAGGTCGCGGAAGAGGAGGACGAAACGGCTGAAGTTCCGCTCGTGAGGAATAGAAAGAGGACCTTGGAGGTCGCTCAGGGGATGGACGAGGAGAGGATCCAAACCGGAGCCGCCGCGGGTCCTTCCGGTCAAGGTAACCCTTACTTGTTTAAGAATGTAGATAGGGCCACTGCAGACCCCCGGCTGGTTAGGTACAACCCTAGGCAGATCGTCCATCGTCACGGGAGGGATCCGGACCTGAATACACTCCTGTTCCATTGTGTTGACCGGCTCGTGCTGGATCACCAAGAGAGCCGGCCTAGGGGTACCATAGTAGTAGATAACACCCTAGCTTTTAGGTCAATCCTGTTTGAGGAGTATGGGACCAACTTACGCACATGGCCATCACTTCAGAGGGGTACCTATGCCCCGGGGCTAAGACAATATGTAGAAGAGTCAAGCCCCGAGTCAGAACCGGACCTAGAATCCGCGCCAGTTCGTGAGATAATTGTCCTAGGCTCTTCCAGCTCGGGGGGTAGGGCTCCCTTAATATTCGTATACTTTTTTTCTTTTACTCTCTTCATGTTTGCTAACTTGTAATAACCATGTTTTTGTCTTTGGCAGAAGAGATGTCTCAGCCCGGGGGTAATTTGCGGGGTGTAGTCTTCGGCGGGAATCCCCCAGCGGGGCCAAGGCTGAAAAGGCTCCGAGAGTCCAAGAGCGCGGCCGGGGCCTCCACCAAATCCCCGGCTAAGGAGAAGGAAAAGACCCCGCCATCCCAGGTCGAGGGGGCAATCCTCCCCGTTGCCCGAGCAGGAGCCATGCCCCCGCCGCCCTAGCGGTCTCCACCATCCACCCAGGACGTGGTACTGGAGGTCGGGGCTCCCGTGCTCCTGGACGTACGCATACCGGTCAACTCCCATGATTTGGGAATGATCCTCGAAGCATACCGGTCAACTCCCATGATTTGAGAATAATTAATGTAACCATTATTTTTCCAACTAATGTTTATTTCCTAATTAATCTAAAAAATTCTAAATTATTGATTTTATATATTTTATTTATTTATTTTCATCATCATCATAATCATTCATTATCAAAAACTTGTTAAGTGATTTATGGTAATCATCAATGGATAGTAACCATTCAGAAGTCTTCTATATATATAATATGATAACCGTTTTTAAATATAAATGATAATTTTTAATAAAAATTAAGATTATATATTATATATTATTGTTATAATGGTATTTTATAATATTTAAATTTATATTAATATAAGTATTAAATATATAATTTTGTATCAAATATTATTATAATAATATTATTATTTATAATATTTGAACTCATATTAATATAATTAGTAAAAGATTAGGATTATATATTATTATCATAATAATATTTTATAACATTTGAATTTATATTAATATACTTAATAAATATCTACTTTTATTTGTGTATTATATATTATTATAATAATGATATTTTATAACATTTGAATTTAAATTTATATTAATATAATTATTAAATATGTATTTTTATATTAAATAATATTATAATAATGATATTTTATAATATTTGAATTTATATTAATATAATTAATAAATATTTACTTTTAATTAGTTTTAAAAGTATATTCTGTTAAATATTTAAAATATTCTGTTAAAATTAAAAAAAAACTATTAAAATAAAAAAATTTCGTTATCTACATATTTTTTATATAAAATATTTGCAATAAAATTCTCAAACTTGACCCGTTTCATAGTCCCAACTACTTTACATTCGTTAGTTCATATCAAGTTTTTATCTTTAATTTTTTTTTTCATTAAATTGGGACTGTATTAAAAAATCTCCAACTTATATTTTTTTATTTTCACTTAGATCCTATTTTTTAAACATTTGCTTATTGTCTCAACCTATACTTTAAAAAGCTCACAGACATGTTCTGTAGTTATTTTAAAATTAATAAAGTCTTATCACTACGAGATATAATATTTTGAAATAAGAATGAGAATAAATAAGACTACTTAAAGTTAATGTAAAATGTATACAACAGAAATTAACCAGAGAATCAACTTTGCATATATAACACTCCAATGAAAGTTTTTCCTTAGCCTCACTATAATAAAAAAATTATTATAAGTTGATTATATTATTTTCATAAATTCTAAATATATATATATATATAAATAATATAACAAACTTAAAAAATAAAAATTACAATAATTATACAAAGACCATCACTCCTCCATGACTTTTGCTCTCCAAATGTATAATCCAAAAAGCATTTGCCATTCCTATAAGAATAGAGAGTGGATGTCAATATGGGCATGTTGAGCTGCTGAGATTGAAGATATGGGCCCAATTGCTGAAGCTTCTTGAAGATATGGACCCAAAGGGGCTAGCATTATGAGTCGGGCTTGCTTAGACACCTGAAAAGCTTCATTCCATGGGGCAGAAAGAGACTTGTGTGAATGATTTGGGCTGCTCGAAAATTAAGGCCCCATATTAAAAGGAAAATTTTTACACTACATCATAATATAGTAAAAAAAATTTAATATGCTATCATACAAATTCTCCCACTAATGTGCCCCCTCCCATATTTTTGACAAAAATACCCATTCAATTAAAAATCTCACATTTAACACTTCACACATTTCTCTCTCTATTTCTCTCTCTCCTCCATCACTCACAATTATTTTCACAGCAATCCAACTTGAAATAGTCGAATATACTGAACCGAGCTGCAATATTTGGACTGCTATTATCTGAAGTTTCATTTCATGTGAAGAAATTGTCATTCTTGGCGTTTTTTAAGAGAAAAAATCATGGGTAAGTATCATCTCATTCTATCTACTTGTGAATATGAAATGTCATAGTTAGATATTAGATTTGAACTATTCTTGTGTTGAGTGTAGTATTTTTTTCTACATTTTTTGATATGTTCTTCGAATATGGAAGATCTGGAATCGGTGGATTTCCAATCAAAATCGATGGCATTTTGATGGTACATCAATGCCCTACCGATACCCCATCGATGCTATTTCGATGCTAAGACGAACATATAATTTAGATGTTATTTTCGATATAATATCAATGGTATATCAATGTTGAATCGATGTCATATATGTTGATGTAGTTCAACATCGATTATGCATCGAAATGTCATCAATGTTGCACTGCAATATAGATAGCGTTACATAGGCATCGATTGTTCATCGATGTTGCATCGATTCATCATCTATTATACTTTATTTTTATAATTTTTTTATGTGTTTTTTTCTGTAAATTTGCAGGTTCCAGAGTTAATATAATTGTTTCTTACAACAATGTTTGGGAACGGAAATGAGAGAAATGAAATTTCAAAGCTAGTTTGAACACTATAATAGACGTACTAATTGATGTTGGTTACATAGAATTATTGGAGAAGTTGTATTCGAAGCTGAAAGAGGATAGGTCATTGTTTGACTTAAAGTTGGAAGTGTCGTTTACATGCAGTGATTTTAGCTTAGATCCCATTGAAATCGTGGATGATGGAGTTACTGCTCTTACTCTTGACAATTCAAAGTCCTTAAGACATCGGGTTCCTTTATGCGTTAGTTCGATTGCAAAGAACATTTCTCTTCTTGATTCATCTCCTAGAGCAAGTGTTAATAAGGAAAATCATAATCAATCCTGCATGGTTGTTCCACAAACAGCTCCTGGGCCAAGTGTATGCATGGGAGGTCCTAGTCAAAATGAAACTTTTTTCCCCCAATAAATCTCCCGCGTGATGATGGGTATGAGTACGAGCCTTATGTCAATGACGATCCAGTTATCCATTTGGGTGATGATGATGAAAGAGTTGAGGGGTGCAGTAGTTCTGATGATAACTGATCTGTTGTCATTACTACATGTGGAGCAAGTGGATAGTTTAAATGTACGACCCTTGTCAAGACGCCAAGAAAGCCAAGGACGCAGGACTCCTGGCTCAGAGAGCAGTTGTCCAACTACACAAGGCAATAGAAATAGATGGATTTCTCCAGCATATACTATTGAAGATATCCCATGCCCTTCTTATGTTATCCCCACGTTATCTGGAGTGAGTTGTAGAGTAATAGAAGTGTTGACAGTGTTTTTTGTCAACTTAAATAGTAGAGCAATTAAACAATAGAATACTGGTGCAAATGAATAAAGAGGAAAACTAGAGGATTTTTACGTGGTTCAGGAGTTAACTCTGCCTAGTCCACGAGTCTATATTATTAAGACTTGGGAGTTCTCTGGAACTTTTCAGAGAAGAGTTGCCCAGAGTTTTTCCCAGAAATCAGAAAAATCGGTCCTCTACAAATGGTGTTTCCTTCTCTATTTATAGAGAAGGTTGCAGAATTCATTCCCACATATTTCGGGAAGATATTCTATAAATCAATTTATATAATGATATTTAATGCATTATTCCCTACATACATGGAAACGTCCCTTGAAGATCGGGAACAGATAACAGATTAAATGATATCTCTTAAATATTGGAATTGTACAACAATAACCATGTTCACACGTAACTGATTATCCCATATGTTTCATCAAATCTTTGAGATCAGCCATTGGCATTGAGTTTGCCGAGACCATGAGTCATTCATGAACTTACCGCCCAGCTTCGCTTATGCTTGGAACAAGTAGATGCAGACGATGTTGTCACATTCGAGCTTGCACTTCCTGAGCTCGAACCATCTCGCTTGAAGGCAACCAGTGAAAAATATATTCAAGTGTTGTACCATGCCATTGCGAGCTCAAAGAATATTCGAGGCTACACATCCTCGAGGTCGCGACGGTTGGATCATATGATGACCGCATATGTTTCAAGCTCACACCTGACAAGCCCAGTTTTCGGGGTCATAACTTCTTATCTCGAAATCTGGGTGTAACATTTTTCCCCCTCAAAAGTATCAGTTCGAATCCCATGAGAAGGAAACTTTTGAACTGCCCTTCATAGAAACTGTACCATCAACTGCACTCGAGTGTGGACATGCGTTTGACAGGTATAGGATGATCAAAGCACTTGAGTATGTTTTCACCAAGCCCATGTCTTCTCACCTGCTGCCATTGCCACGCCCGTACCCGTTCGTTTGATCAGATACCAAACTCGTCAAATGATCCAGATTGATTCGTCGTTTGACATTCTTTTGTGGCCTATAAACATACTTGTACCTACTTCTTCCCTTACTTTCGCATTCAGAGCTTTTTAGAGAGAAGAGAAGAACAAAAAACCAAAACTCAAAACTCGTTCGGCTCTTGCATGTTCTCCAAGCCGAGGAAGTAAAACACCGCTGGCATGTTCGACTCCGTGAAATCGTTCTTGCAACCAATCCTTCGATCATCGATTTCTCTTTACCCACCATCCACACTGTGTAAGTATCTATTCTTGTTCTCATATGTTCATGTACATTCTGCTTTTTCCATGCATGTTTATGTTGTAGTAGCACTTTGGATACCGGTTTTAGTACCATAATGCTTTAGTCAATGTCGTGTAGTTTTTAGGCTCATCTGATGTTATGGATTTCCAAACCCAGATTTTGCATAAATGATGCAAATATGGCTTTTGCTGGGTTATCTTGATTTTGAATATCATATCGTGTAGACCAAGAAACTGGGTAAATGATTAGGGTTTTCAAATTGCACGTTTCCCAAAAATATCACTTTTTGAGTAACCGCCAACTTTTCCCTGAAAATCCGGGATTCTAAAAAATAAATCGACTTTTCCCCCTTTTCGTGGAATACACGCTCCGAGCCTGATCTCGTTCTTTTGATTGAGCTTGTTCCATAGTCTCGAGCATTCGAGCTCAGACCGTCTAGATTTTTATTCTTAATCTCTTGTTCGTCTCGCCCTCACCCTTTTTCTTTCTTGCTAGATGTCGCAGAATTTGGAAAAGCGGTGGGGGTCAAATCTTGCGATTCCTTACTCACCGAAAACCCCGAGCCCGGAGTCACCCTTTACTCGGAACCAGCGCTTGATTCAGGATCATGAATTGAGGTGTGAGCAAGAGGACACTCAAGCTCACTTTCGATGCCAAATCGACGAGATTGAATAGAGAAAAAAGAAAAAACCTTAGGGTCGTGATCTATCCAGACCCGGACCCCGATCCCAGACCAATCCCTCTCGACCGTAATCTTAAGGTGACGATCGTGTTCAAACCGAGCGATCTCAAATTTTCATTGATGGAAGAATCATCAAATCGCCCTTCCACCTCGCAGCCAACCGCCATTCCCACCTCGAGGGGAGAATTTTTCGAGGCCGAGCATTATTGGAGCTCGGTCTCCTCATTGGGGCAGATAACCAACATCCTACCTTGCCATGGCCTAGGATTATTAGGCTCGCTAAGGTGTCGAGATCTGGCCTCCACCGAGCACAGCTGTCGTGCCCAAGGAGATGGTAATCCCGACAATAAGCTAAAGTTCTCGATTTGGAGCCACGAGCATATGAGGGCAGGGGCCTTATTGCCCTTGAAGTCCTTTTTTAAGGACTTTCTGGATTTCGTTGGGCTCGAGCCCTTCCAACTCT
Organism: Humulus lupulus; assembly: GCF_963169125.1. Lineage (NCBI taxonomy): Eukaryota > Viridiplantae > Streptophyta > Magnoliopsida > Rosales > Cannabaceae > Humulus > Humulus lupulus. The sequence continues at coordinate 28,813,859 of NC_084793.1, read as the reverse complement.
AGACCAACTCATACAGGGTCTTTGTAATGCCCCAAACTCCAGGGACCATTACGATGTGCCTTATAAACAGTGTTAAACTCGCTAATCGAGTCATTTTGCAAAAATCGTGTATCTAAGTATGATTAGAGGTTTAGGGATTAAAATTTTTGGCTAAGATATAACGTTTCATTAGAATGTTTACTATATACATTGGGATCCCAAAAATATAATTTAAAGGTCTATTACAAGAAAATATTTACAACCAGCTGATCTAAGCGGCAAAACAGGGTTTAACCCTAGTTCCCCTTCAAACCTCAGCCGTGGTGGTCGAGCAGCTGCATATGTACACATCGCCACCTAAGCTCTCCAACTCAAGGATTGTCCAGCTTTCTTTTGCCTTTACCTGCACCACATAGCACCCGTGAGCCGAAGCCCATCAAGAAAACTCAATATGCTCATAAATAGTTATAACATGTCATCAAATCATAAGGCACACGCCTAGCAGATATAGCCCTATTCAAGCAGGCAAATGAGTCCATGTAATGTTGAGTATAACACATCAACCAATGATCATAATAATCATACAGGGCTTTTAGCCCCAAATAGAAGAGTGACAGTTGTAATAGTCACTAAGGTGGGTTTATTCCCAATAGCCATGTGACGATAGGGTCACCAGAGCTGTATAGATAAGTGAGCCTTTCACTAGCTTATAAAAGATAGATGCATGATGACCAGTCACCAACATAACCTTCCTCATGACCATAGAGTCATAACCATGGAACTCTGTTCCCTAGCCATGTGACAAGCAATCACCTAGGCATTAGGCCCTGGCTCTAGTAATTAGTCTTAGACTAGGCAAGCGCTTATAAGATTCATCGACCTTAGGGTCGGTTCAGTGTTAATGCCTTAGAGTCATTCAACGATGATATCGATTAGATCTAATCTTCATTCGGCCCTGTGTTCAGGACGCTTATGCCGTTTTTGACTCTTAGGTCAGTATCCCTGACTAGTCAGTACCATATATAAGTAAACAATGCCACCAAACATATATCATATGTCAAATATCCAAATACAAGGCATTCAGCATGCTTACTCAATAATTACTTGCACAATTAGGATCATGCATAAACACAGAGGCTCAAGCTCTAAACAATCTCATACTCAATATTCATAGCATGCCCTAATCACATGTTTCTCGTACATTACATGCATCACATTTAGACATCCAACATGCATCAAGAATAACCATGCATGTCACATATACACAGGACGCAGTTTTCTTACCTCGGGTTCGAGCAAGAATTAGTTAAAGAGCAACCCTTGAGAATGATCAATCCTTTGATCCTTTAGCGGTCACCTAGTCATAAAAAAATATGGAATCCCATCAACAAAATAAATCATAAAAAGGTTTATAATCTAAAACCTCACTCCCGGGATCCATCTCGCACTCTCGGGACTCTTAATCTACCCAAACGGGGTAAAGGAACCAACCCCCGAGCCTTAAAAGTCACCCCGAGCCCTAAAATAGGCTTGCTGGAAAATTCACTAGCGTTGGGGTGCTGCCTAGTGGCGCTGGAGCACTGCCCCAAAGTCAGAGAACCCCAGAATCTGCCCTGCCTAGCGCTGGGGCGCCAGGAATGGCGCTGGGGCGCCATCAGCAGACCAGAAACTTTTCTAGCCTTCTCCCCTGCGATTTCCCTTGAAAACCAAACCTCAAAACCAATCCCAAACTTCACCCAAACATCCAATTCAACCCCTAAACCTCATCTACATCACACCCTCAACAAAACCCAAGCAACCAAACTCAAGAACTTCCATTAATTCCCAACTAACACATCAAAATCCTCAAATGAAAACTTATTAGAAAAAAAGGGTATAACAAGATTTTCATGGCTGAATTCCTTACCTCAAGCTTGATTTAGATATCCTTTAATGATTGAAGCAATGTCTTAAGCCCTCAAGCCTTGCTCTCCTAGCTTGCTACCTCAAATTGGCTCTCAAAAATTGAAAGGAAGAAGGAGGGAAGAACATTTACGTGAGGGAGAGAAAGAGATGAGGATGATGCTCCGTTTTCTTATAATTCCACAGACTTCGAAACTCAAAGGGCTGATATATATATATATATATATCTTAAGGGTGAAAAGGCCATTTTTCCCCTAGGTCAAATTAAAACCCTTAACAGCCACCACGGGCAAAACCGTCATTTCCTGCGTATCTCGTTTTTTATAATTAACACTCCAATTCCCGTTATTCTCGATATTCTCAAACACCAATAATTCATATCATGTTACCCTTTAATTCCCGGCAACGTTCTAATCACCAAATTACCCCAAGACTCACTCCGAGCCCCGAACTTAATCTCGTTATGACTAGACGGAAAACTTGCATTCCATGATCGTCTCATGCCGAATGGCTTGAACCAATCCGCATATAATGTGGTATTATTTATAATTCACCCACATGCACGAAAATACACAATTACGCCCTGAACGGGACAAATTACCAAAATGCCCTTATAATTAAAATGAACACATGTGCATGCATTTACCATCATATAATAATATAATTCACATAAACATGCATATAATCATTAGATATCACAATAAATCAATTATGGCCCTCCCGGCCTCCTAATCAAGGTCCTAAACCTTATTAGGAAATTTGGGGCATTACAACTATCCCCTCCTTACAGAGATTTCGTCCTTGAAATTTATCTATACAGCCCGGAATAAGAATTCCGCATAATTGATTCCTGTTTCCCAGGTCATTCTCTTGACCTCACTGTTTCTGCAACATACCTTAACCCAAGGTACACTTTGTTCCTTAGAACCTTATTACTTCTGTTACAATTTGAAATGGCTATTCCCTACCGGAATACTTAACCTTAAGATCCTTATAACTCAACTCATGAACTCCTTTCAACCCATGTCCACTACATGGAGGTACATAACACATTGTATATAGCTGACAGTGCCAAAGAAAAGGCTGATCCAAAATCAACCTGACCAGTCTTATCCAAAATTCAAACTGTCAAATAATCTAGGATTCAAGCTGTTAAAATACTCTAGGGCTCAACTTGTCCCTAACTCATCACCCCTTTCCATGGTGATACTTTTAAGGAAGATACAATCTCCTACTTGGAACTTCATGTTCCTACTTTTCAATTCAATAACACTTTTCCATTTACTCTGAGAAGTGAGCATCCAAGCTCTAACCTCTAATAATCTCAATGGTCCCCTAAACTACCTCAGGACCCAGATAAAACATCTCACCCATCTCATTCCAATGAACTGGTGCTAAACATCCTCTGTCATACCTTATCTCATAAGATACCTGTCCAACACTGGATAACTTTCTTTCTCTCACAAAGAGATCTGAATACTGATCAGCTGTGTTACTGATCCTTACTGACAAAAATAAACTCACTTGGACTACTGGTTCATAATGACTCCATGCCAACTCATACTGACCCACTAACCTGGGCAACCCCACTGCAAAACCCATCGCGATGCTCTCTTATTTCCATTACAAAATACTCAAGGCTGCAATGACCTGACTAATTCCTGATACTTTGTCTTAACCCGCTAACAGATTAAGAACTTTACCACACATCCCTCTCCATCTCAGGCCACCATTAAAAAGATTTCATATCCTATTACATTTCCATGATGCCTGTATGAAGAAATTAGAAGAGTAGCATGAAATTCATCAATAATCTCCCAATTAATTCAAGTGTCCCTCGAATCCCAAATCCGACCCTATACAATAAATTCATACCTGACACTGCAAAACCCTTAGCTAATCCAGCTAAGACTTTCCACTCAATGTTTCTTATCTGTGGTTCACTTAGTCATCTTTTCCTTTTTATTTTCTCTAAGATAGTAATCTCAAACATAAAACTGGCCACCTGGCCCACCAGAAACTCTACTCCAGTTCTGGTCAGACACTTTAACCAACATATTGCATAGGCAATTACTTTTCTCTGTCACTGAGATGTCATAACGACCTACTAACTGGTTCTGATCTGCAAGAAGACTCAGAACTAATTCCCAAGGTACATGTGGTATCCTTACCACCCAAGGAAACTCTTGCCCCTAAGGCATTCCTTGACCTTGGAAAATCTCTGCAGAGAAGATACCACAATACCATCGTCCAAGACGATCACAAATCCCATTAAAATAATCCTTTGAATGCTTTGTTCATCTGACTCACAGACACTTGGCATTAGACAAATTCTTAAGACATACTCAAGACTTCTAGTGCTCTTATCTAATACAAACACAGTCTTTTATAAAACTTTTTTCCCTGATATCTAACTGGTACTACCTAGATCAAAAATCCATTTTTGAGAATTCCATCTCACTCAATATCTAAGCCTCGAGTTCTTACAACCCTACTGAGCCATTCAATACAGTGCTCAAATTTGATTCCATCCCTGGCACTAATCCAATCACCATTCCATTCTTTTCACACAAAGGAAACCATGGCAGATCCCTTGGAAGCACATCCAGAAACTCACAGACTAATCCAGTCTGTCCTGATCCCGCTGGCATAATTTAAGTGGTATCCACCACACTAGCTAAGATTCCTATGCATTCCCCTGCAATAAAACTCTAGCTCTCAATATAAATGTCATCAGTATACAGAACCATGCACAGTGCCAACTGCCACAAGGCTTTCCGTTCTCAAGCCCAAGAGATGCTATTCTTTCCTTGCCATTTGAAATTGCCCCACACTTACTTAACTAATCCATATCCCAGATCAAACCAAAGCCAGTCATAATTAGCTTTATCAAAACCACTAAGGAGTCCTTTTCATCATAACATAACCCTGTGATTTGCTTAACATCTTTATGCTTCTATATATGCAAAAAACAAAGGAACAACATGGCACCAAGGCCAATCAGCAGAGCTTAGAAATCATAACTAGAAAACTCACCTGCCACCCCTGAGGAATTAGTCTCAGTCTCAGACTCTGACTGCCTCAGAATAAACACTCGAGTTGGAATTGAGTTGTCTATCCCCTTTTGCTCATCCTTTCTTAACCTTGGCCAATCCTTCTTGAAGTTCCCAACCATGTCACATAAGAAACATGCCCTTGCTCGGCATTCTCCCAAATGATGCCTCTGGCACCGAGCGCATTCTGGGTAAGTCTTCTAGCTTTCCTTTTTACTTGCTCCAATAAGTGGAGATACCACTATCTGAGCTCCGTGCTCTCTGGCACTCTTCTTCTCATTTCTTATGCTCTCAACAGCAAGAGACTTCTCTACCACCTGAGCATAGGTAGAGATTTCATGCACTGGGGCAACTCTAATGCCTTGAGCTATTCTAGGATTCAATCCCTGAATAAACCTTTCTTTCCGAGCCACATCTGTGGGTACCATGTCTAAAGCAAACTTGGCCAACCCATCAAATCTATTAACATACTCGGCTACTGTTGCGTTACCCTGAGCAAGATTTAGAAACTCGTTCATCTTAGCAGTCTTAGCTGCATCACAGTAATATATTTCATTAAACAGCAGCCTAAATTCTTTCCAATCCATCACAGCTATATCTCGTGTCTGGGATACTACCTCCCACCACGTCCTGGCATCATCCTGCAATACAAATGTCGCACAAGTCACCCTATCGTGACCTACCAGCCCCATACTGTCCAGAATGGAACTGATCATGCTCATCCATTGCTCAGCTCTAAATGGATCTAGGCCTCCCTCGAAGACTGGAGGGTAATACTCCTGGAACCTTCCACAAAGGAATTCCCATATGTTTTCAACCCTAGGCTGGGCCAACGCTGGTGCCACTCCTGGCATAACAAAGGAAGAGGTGCTCCCCAACAGATTCCGCTGTTGATTCAAACTCCTAATCTCTTCCTCATGCCTCTGCAAACTTGATTGCAAATATGTGACTATCTGCTGAAAATTCAAAGGAGCAGATGAAGAACTAATACCCTGGCTGTAACTCCCAGCCTCATTATAACCACCACCAGGCCTCATTATCTGCCTTGGATATAAACCTGCTGATTGAATCTGCAGTCAATAACTTGACCCATTAAACATGATGAGCATATCAAGAGCTTTCCCCCACAGAAAAGATCTTACCACACCACATTCATACATCAATCATAATCCCTGCTCTTCCGGCGTACCTACCATGCCTCCAACTCCAACATGCATATATTATAATTATATATTCATAGAGCAGGTAATCATATGATCACATTCATATATATATATATATATTCACGGAGCATATAATCATATAGTCAAGAGCCAGGCTCTATCAGAATCTCATGCTCCCTAATACAATGTGCAGGTAAAGCATTTACATTATATTCAAGCAGTTAAGCACATAACTACAGAAATAGTTACCATTCCCTGAGTGAAGCTATCTTCAGTGATGAGTGTACATGCCCAGCTTGTCTTTAGGAACCATAAACCTTGGCTCGCTCTAATACCAAAGTTGTAACGCCCCAAACTCCAGGGATCGTTACGGTGTGCCTTATAAACAGTGCTAAACTCGCTAATCGAGTCATTTGGCAAAAATCGTGTATCTAAGTATGATTAGCGGTTTAGGGATTAAAAAGTTCGGTTAAGATATAACATTTCATTAGAACATTTACTGTATACATTGAGATCCCAAAAATATAATTTAAAGGTCTATTACAAGAAAATATTTACAACCAGCCGATCTAAGCGGCAAAACAGGGTTTAACCCTAGTTCACCTTCAAACCTCGGCCGTGGTGGTCGAGCAGCTGCATATGTACACATCGCCACCTAAGCTCTCCAACTCAAGGATGGTCCAGCTTTCTTTTACCTTTACCTGCACCACATAGCACTCGTGAGCCGAAGCCCAGCAAGAAAACTCAATATGCTCATAAACAGTTATAACATGTCATCAAATCATAAGGCACACGCCTAGCAGATTAGCCCTATTCAAGCAGGCAAATGATTCCACGTAATGTTGAGTATAACACATCAACCAATGATCATAATAATCATGCAGGGCTTTTAGCCCTAAATAGAAGATTGACAATTGTAATAGTCACTAAGGTGGGTTTATTCCCAATAGCCATGTGACGATAGGGTCACCAGAGCTTTATAGATAAGCGATCCTTTCACTACATTAAATAGGATAGGTGCATGATGACTAGTCACCAACATAACCTTTCTCATGACCATAGAGTCATAACCATGGAACTCTGTTCCCTAGCCATGTGACAAGCAGTCACCTAGGCATTAGGCCCTGGCTCTAGTAACTAGTCTTAGACTAGGCAAGCGCTTATAAGATTCATCGACCTTAGGGTTGGTCCAGCGTTAATGCCTTAGAGTCATTCCACGCTGATATCGATTAGATCTAATCTTCATTCAGCCCTGCGTTTAGGACACTTTTACCGTCTCTGACTCTTAGGTCAGTCCCCTGACTAATCAGTACCATATACAAGTAAACAATGCCACCAAACATATATCATATGTCAAATATCCAAATACAGGTCATTCAGCATGCTTACTCAATAATTACTAGCACAATTAGGATCATGCATAAAAACAGAGGCTCAAGCTCTGAACAATCTCATACTCAATATTCATAGCATGCCCTAATCACATGTTTCTCGTACATTACATGCATCACATTTAGACATCCAACATGCATCAAGAATAACCATGCATGTCACATATACACAGGACGCAGTTTTCTTACCTCGGGTTCGAGCAAGAATTAGTTAAAGAGCAACCCTTGAGAATGATCAATCCTTTGATCCTTTAGCGGTCACCTAGTCATAACAAAATATGGAATCCCATCAACAAAATAAATCATAAAAAGGTTTATAATCTAAAACCTCACTCCCGGGATCCATCTCGCACTCTCGGGACTCTTAATCTACCCAAACGGGGTAAAGGAACCAACCCTCGAGCCTTAAAAGTCACCCCGAGCCCTAAAATAGGCTTGCTGGAAAATTCACTAGCGCTGGGGCGCTGGCCCAAAGTCAGAGAACCCCAGAATTTTCCATGTCTAGCGCTAAGGCGCCAGGAATGGCACTGGGGCGCCATCAGCAGACCAAAAACTTTTCTGGTCTTCTCCCCTACGATTTCCCGTGAAAACCAAACCTCAAAACCAATCCCAAACTTCACCCAAACATCCAATTCAACCCCTAAACCTCATCTACATCACACCCTCATCAAAACCCAAGCAACCAAACTCAAGAACTTCCATTAATTCCCAACTAACACATCAAAATCCTCAACTGAAAACTTATTAGAAAAACAGGGTATAACAAGATTTTCATGGCTGAGTTCCTTACCTCAAGCTTGATTTAGATATCCTTCAATGATTGAACCAAGGTCTTAAGCCCTCAAGCCTTGCTCTCCTAGCTTGCTACCTCAAATTGGCTCTCAAAAATTGAAAGGAAGAAGGAAGGAAGAACATGTACGGGAGGGAGAGAAAGACATGAGGATGATGCTCTATTTTCTTATAATTCCACAACTTTCTAAACTCAAAGGGCCATTTTTCCCCTAGGTCAAATTAAAACCCTTAACAGCCACCAAGGGCAAAACCGTCCTTTCCTGCCTATCTCGTTAATTATAATTAACACCCTCCAATTCCCGTTATTCTCGCTATTCTCAAACACCAATAATTCATATCCCGTTACCCTTTAGTTCACGGCAATGTTCTAATCACCAAATTACCCCGAGACACACTCTGAGCCCCGAACTTAATCCCGTTATGACTAGACCGAAAACTTGCATTCCATGATCATCTCATGCCGAATAACTCGAACCAATCCACATATAATGTGGCATTAATTATAATTCACCCACATGCACGAAAATACACAATTACGCCCTCAACGGGCCAAATTACCAAAATGCCCTTATAATTAAAATGAACACATGTGCATGCATTTACCATCATATAGTAATATAATTCACATAAACTTGCATATAATCATTAGATATCATAATAAATCAATTATGGCACTCCCGGCCTCCTAATCGAGGTCCTAAACCTTATTGGGAAATTTGGGGCATTACAGTCTTGTTAGCCCTGAGGTCGCTTTACCACGAGCTAAAGTGGGAAGGACTTTCACCAAAAGAGATTTTGTATCTCTTTTGCTTGAAAAGCAACCCCTCCCGTGCTCGGGGAGGATATGGTTTCTACTACCTCTCGAGCAATCCCAGGGAGAAGAAGATCTTCGAGGACCTGTCGAACAATCCTCCTAACTTCAAATTGGAGTTCTTTTGGAAAGACAGCCTGGCTCCCTCCAAACATTATTCTTTCAGGTGAATCCGTAAGTATACGATCCTTTTCTTCACATGCTCAAATTTTTGTTTAAGCTTGAACCACTCATAATATATTCAATTCTCCAGCTAACTATCATCGCCCTACTCCCACAGATTAGATGAAGGAGCACAAGGAAACTTTGCTTCAACTCCCATATGGTAGGCGCTCACTGTCTTATCTTCTTCATGAAGATAATCTTCGAGCCTATGGTCTCATGGAGAAGGATCAATCCACAGAAAACAGGGCCTACAAGAAGTACACCAAGTGGGTTTTTGTGTCTCTTCCAACTGGCAGCCTTCCCTTGAGGCGAAGCTCTAAGGCACGATCCCCAGTTCACCGTTGCGGGAGTCCTGGCTCGGGGAACGATGCTAATGATGAGGCATCAAGCTCGAGTGACGGAGGTAAAGTCATTCTCAACTTGGCCTTGTGGTCTCCTTCCCTCCTCAATCATAAACCCGATATCCTAATTTTGTGCCCAAATGATAGGGACAATTTTTATGTATGGTCCTGGGTAGATGAGAGGGGTCCAGGGTTTGATAGTTGGCTAGGGAAGTATGATACTATGTATAGTCTGAATGAGGTTTGGGATGGAATAGCCGTCCAATATGGGACAAACGATTTTAGGGATTTTTCGAGGTTGACTTCCACATATAGGGAAGGGACTCCCCTAGCCTCCTCTAAAGATAGGGGAATTACTTGGTCGCCGAGCACAAGCTCGAGGGAGAGTTCCAGTTAGGTCTCTCTTCACTTGTCTTCAATTCCTCCGACTGTCTGCATTATGCTAATTTTAGCATCATGAGATCATTTTCTAATTTGATTTGATTGTGCAGGTACTATGGACTCCGATCTCGAGAACGTGCTCGCCAGGGGTGAGGGGGCCAAGAAGAGTAAGCGCCCGAGAGACTCGCAAAAGTCTGAGCCGCTTGCTAAGGTCCCTAAGAGGACTGAGAATACTCCTCCTCCCCCAGCTCCCATTGTTACGAGCCCGGCCGCGAATCCCACTTCCCAGATCAACGCTTCCACATGTGTTCTTTCTTTGCCTTCTGCCACCAAGATCCTCCCAATCCTCGGCCCACTTCCGAAGAAACCAACGACCTCTAAAGGGCGCCTGTTGTCGGTTTCTACTCATGTTGATGAGTATGTCGTCGACAACGCTTCCGGGACTCATGGGGCCACTCTCGGCTCGGACATCCTGTCTTGGGTAGGCCAAAGCATCAATAATTTTGAGGCTCCTCAGTGGCAATTTTTGGTCAATGCTCGGGACTGCAACATCCTTTACGAAAAAAGTGTCGAGCTCGCATCTGCAGTAACCTCTCTTACTCTATTATTTGTTGGAATTTTTCTAAGAGTATGTTCTAACTTGATTCGTTTGTGTGCTAGTTTCTTACTGCGTTTGCTCAGTGAAATTACAAGATGAACAACGAGATCCACGCAAGCATGTCCTATGCTCAGGAGGCGAAGGATTTCCAGCTCAAGCTCGCAGACGAGTACAAAGCCGCGAAGTCAAAACTAGAGGCTGAGGTCGAGCAGATGAAGGCTAGGGTTGAGGAGCTTGAGAAGCTGAATTCCAAGCTTAAGGAGCTTGAGAAGATCAATGCCAAGCTTGAGGAGGAGAAAAAGGCCACCTTCGAGATAATCGAGGGAAAAAAGGCTCATCTTCTCAAAGAGTTCAAGGAGAGGAAGGATCGGGCGGTTGACATGGCCATGTACAGGATCTGGGCCAGCAATGCCGATCTCAACACCAGCTGTAACGACCCAAATTTACTAATAAGGCTTAAGGGCCTTGATTAGTGTGTTAGGAGGGCATAACTGGATTATATGTGATTTAATGATTTTAAAGCATGTTATATGATTATTTGAATATATGTGATGCATGACTATGTGTATTAGTATGCATGTAGGCCCCGATTAGGTTAGAAGGGCATAATCGTAATTTTGGCCTGTTGAGGGCATAACTGTATATATTTGTGATAAATTATCAAGACCACATTATTATGTGGATATATTTGTAATCTGTGACTCAAGGCGATCCTAGTGAGCAGTTCAGCGAAAAAGTCACGGTGGGGATTTATACTTGGCTCGGGTCGAGCCTGGGGCTATTTCTGGGAATTTAGAGAATATATTGGAGTCTATTTTGATATTGGAGAATATAGTTGGTGATTATTTAGGTGTCGAGAAGTAAGCAGTAAATATTAGAGACACTCGAAGAATAAGCGGAATTGGGTGTAATGACCAAAATGCCCCTAGGTTGATTTAAAGGCTTAGGGATAATGGGAGGGTATTATGGTCATTTGGCTTATAAAGGATAGGAGTTAAGTGAGGTTTTGGCTTTATGCCTTAGTGGATTGTGTAGAAAGAGCTGGAAGTCTGAAGGAAAGAAAGGAAAGAAAAGAAGGAAAAGGAAAAACAGGGAAATTTCTAAGAACGGTTTGAGTCTTCTCCATCAATTTCTTCTGGAGATTTGAGGCTAAAATACAAAGGATCTTAAGGCTGAGATTGTATACTTGGGGTCTTGATCAGGTTGGGGAAACTAGCTGAGCTTGCTCATCAATTGAGGTAAGACTTTGAGGTTAATATTCAGTTCTTGGTATTGGTGTTGAACTGGTATTCTAAGTAGAATTCTGTGGGAATTCTAGGGAGTTGAGGCTGAAGCTCTAAGGAGGTGAAGGCTAAGCTATTTTGGAGAATAACCTAGGTTGAGCTCATCCATCAAAGGTAAGGAATTCTAGTTCAAGCTCTGTGGTTTCAATTGTTGTTTTTATTGAGTTTCTGAGCTTTAGGTTCAGCCATGGTGAATTTTGTGATTTGGAGTGCATGTGACTGAGTTTTGTGTGGTTGGGACTTATGGGATGAGTGGAGGATGTTGGGAGGCTTGCTTTGAAGTTTGGTTGAGGTTTGGTAGAGTTTTGAGTAGGTTTGGCTCGGGAAAATTTGAAGGAGAAAATGTTGTGCAGGGTTGTGCTGTGACTAGCGCTACAGCGCTAGTCACTGGGCGCTATAGCGCTAGGCCCTGAAGTTCCAGAACCTTTTGGCTCTGTTTGTAGTGTTGTAGCGCACTCCTTAGGGCGCTGTAGCGCTACCCTATTTCCAGAAAGGGTTTTTTGGGTTATTTTCAAGGGTTTTTCCCCGGGGGTTCGGGGTTTGATTCCACCACCCCGTTTGGTGGAATTAGGGCTTCCCGAGGGATCAGGATTGGTCCCGAGGCTAGGTTTTGGATTTGAGGTTTGGTGATGATTCTGATCTATGGCTGTGACTAGGTGTACGCTAGGGCTTGGACGAGATCATGCTTGAGGATCGAATTGAAGAAACCTAGCGAATTTAAAGGTAAGAAAACTGCACCTGGTTGTGTGTTTGTGATGGGACTAAGAGATCCCCATATCTATATGATGTCATAGATGGTATTATGCCATGGGACATGTGATAAATGACCTAAGGGTGTCGCGGCTCGGCCACTGGTAGTTGAGGACAACTTAATATTCACTGAGCTCAGTTTAAGCAGGCCAGAGTCAGTGGGATAAATAGAGGGTGCGACCTAAGGGCGTTAACTGTAACACCCTAGATAGCCAAGACCGCTACACTGTGTAATTATAAAGGTGCAGGACTTGCTAATCAAGTCATTTAGTTAAAAACGTGTCACTAACCATAAATGTGCTAGGGTTTAAAATGGTTTTGGTCTCAAAGATACATTTTATATAATTAAACAGTTTTACACATGGGATCCCAAAAAGAAATAGTGTTTAAAAGCCGGTTTACAGAAACTCCAAAATACAGACAACCATCAGCCATTCTAAGGCAAAACAGATGTTTAATGCTCTCCTGTTCCTATCGTCCTCACAACCGTGGTGGCTGAGCAGCTGGTCATGTACATTCAGCTCACAGAGTCCTCCAAGTCAAGGCTGATCAAGTTTGCCCTTGCCTTTACCTGCACCACGTAGCACCCGTGAGCCAAGGCCCAGCAAGAAAACATAATATGCATCACAAACAACAATAACAGATGAATAGTCTTATAAGCATGATCGAACACTTAGCACTCATATTAACCACATAGCATGTATTCAGAATCATAGATGCAACCAAGCATTAATAACAATCAAGTTACATGATTAAAATGGCAAACAACTTAGGCCGCACCCTCTATTTACCCCACTAACTCCGACCCGCTTAAACTGATCTCAGTGCATAATAAGTTGTCCTCGGCTACCAGTGGCCGAGCCGCACCCTGTGCGCTAGTATAACCTTGGCACTCTTAGGCCGTTGGTTTACTGTTTACATGACATAATATCATCCTTTCAAAGCATACATATTAGAGAACCCTTAGTCCCATTACAATTACACAACCGGGTGCAGTTTTCTTACCTTTAATTTCCAAGTTCACCGACTACAAGTGACGTCTCTCGAGTATAATCCGTTTCCCGAGCCCTAGCTTAACACCTAGTCACAACCAATGTAATGGATTCCATTAATATTCAAATAAAGGTTTCCGGGTACAATGCTAAGATTTTGGGACATCGAATTCCACCAAACACGGTGGTGAAATCGATCCCGAGCACCCTAGGTTAGGTTCCCGCGCTTAAAATCCCCTAAAGATAAAAAATGCACCTAAGGGCTACGGCCCCTGAAACCTCGCCGCAGCCCACCCCTGAAACAGAAACCAAGCCCCTCAGAGGGCAGACACGCGCCGCGACCCGGCCCTGTGGCGCCGCGGCGCTCCCTTTCGGCCGAGCCTCCCTGCCTCCTTTGCTTTGTAGGGCCGCAACGCTCTAGAACAAAGCCGCGGCCCAACCCTTCGTGCCCAGAAAAACCTCCATTTTTTACTCTCAAACCTCACTCAAACTCCTCCAAAACTACCCCAACTCCACAACTTAATTACCCAAAGACTTCCCACACAATTCCAGCAACACAACCCAGCTGAAACCTTGATTAGAAACCCATCAAAAACCTATTTCAATCTCTGAAACTTACTAACTTAAGAACACAAAAACCAGCCATGGAAACACCAAAATTCAGCCATTAAACCATAAATTCGAGCTTACCTTAACTGCAGAATCAATCCTCCAAAAGATTTATGGGCTAACTTCCAAGGTTTCAGCTTCAATTTAATCTTCAGATCCAAAACCCAAAAAAACCACTTAGAACACAACCAAAATAACAGAATTTCAACAACAGAGAGTGGGAATCAATCCTTACCTTAGTCCCTGATTGAATCCTCAATTAACCCTTGAGCTAATCCTCTAAATCCCAGCTTCAATCCTCAGAATTTCAGCTACAATTTTTAGGTTCTGTGTTTTTCCTTTGAGAGAGAAAGAGAGGAAGAGGAAAGTATCGGTCTAATTTGTTTTACTGCTTTCTAAATACTCTTAATTCTATCCTTAAGTGATTAAGCTAATCCCAAGGCTCGAGGTACTGAAAACGTCCCCGAGGGCAAAATGGTAAAATTCCCCAAAATTCCCGCTTAAGCTTCCTAACCTCAAATATATCTGCATATATTTATTTCCGTAGCCCGATAGTCTAAATAACCACCCAATACCTGAAATACCCATGACTTGTCCAAAGTCAAATATTAAGCTGATCGGAGAGCTTTTGGGCAGAATGTACATAGTCAGCTGATCGGCTGCCACAGCCGAGGAGTGATACAGGACAGGAAAAGCCTATTTGTCTGTTTTTCCTTAGAGTGGCTAGAAACTGTATTCAAATCTTAAATCTTTTGTAAACAGTCTTAAACTTATTACTTTTGGGATCCCATGTAAAAGGAAAATGTTCATTTTTAAGAGATGCAGCTTTTGAGACCAAAACCTTTTAACCCTAGTTCAACTATAGTTTCAGTAACATGTTTTGAGTTAAATGACTTGATTAGCAAGTCTTGCACCTTTATAAACACACAATGTAGCGGTCTTGCTATCCAGGGCGTTACACCAGCTTCCTAGGCTCTTTTGAGGAAGATCTTGTGGCCAAATGGCAAGCTCGACTTGATGCGGAGGAGGCTGCTCGGGAGGATGATGAGAAGGCTAAGGAGGGCACTCCTTCCTCCTAAATCTTGATCCTGGGCTGCATCCCTTTGAGACTTTTGCAATATTTTTTATCTTTTTCTTGGCTAAGACAATTTATAGCTCGTAAAAGAGCTATTTTCTTATGATATTTATAATACCATATTTGAATTTACTTTAATATTTCTGCTTTACATCTCTTAAATCAAAATATTTTAAGCAATTTATATTAAAATTTTGCCTTTATGTCTGTTTATTCATACAAACACATGTTGGATTTAAGCTCGAGCTTCCATGCGTTCTCGTATAGTTTGTTCAATATATCCGTGTCCGATCTCGTTATTTTGTCAAGGTCGGAGCTTACTTTTACCATGCACTTGAAAGTCCTTATATGGCGTGTAAGATAAGTAGTTTATTTGTATTATGCTTTTCTAGTTACTTTTCCTCGTCCTCGGGTAGCTCCTCGAGGTTGTGAGGTTGAAACTTTTGTTGCAAATACTACAGCCTTAGTGTCGACTTAGCTCGCAGTAGGTTAATTTTTTCCCACTTGCGTCGATTAATTTTAGCTGGTTTGTTCCAAACTTATTTAGGTTGTGTTTGGTTCGTAATCCATACACTTATATACTTTCGATCTAGTTATATCTAGATTGTATTGGTTTTCATACCTAGTTATGTCCAGACACTTTATTTTATATAATTTGGTTATGTCCAAATTTTAGCTCGCATATCTGGTTATATCCAAACACTTAGTTTTTATATAATTTGGTTATGTCCAAATTTTAGCTCGCATATTTTTTATATCCAAACACTTTGAATATAATTTGATTATGTCCAAATTATCTTAGCTCGTGCATTCGGTTATATCCAAACTCTTTACTTTTAATAATCTGGTTATGTCCAAATTATCTTAGCTCGCGCATTTGGTTATATCCAAACACTTTTATATAATTTGGTTATGTCCAAATTTCAGTTCGCGTATTTAGTTATATCCAAACACTTTACTTTTATATAATTTGGTTATGTCCAAATTATCTTAGCTCGCGCATTTGATTATATCCAAACACTTTACTTTTATATAATTTGGTTATGTCCAAATTTTAGCTCGCGTATTTGGTTATATCCAAACACTTTACTTTTATATAATTTGGTTAACGATCCAGACGTTTACTTATTTTCGTGTATGCTATTTTTTTTTTATTTTTTCAAGCTTACGGTATATATACCAGTGATGTCCCCTTAATATCCTATGAGTGTGACCATAGGTTATTAAATTAAGAGAGTTTGCAAAAAATACAGCATATTGAAACGAAAATGAACTTTATTCAGAATTGAAAAATTTATCAACAGAAGCTTAGTAAAGATAAACAAGCATGGTTACAGGAAACATCATTCCTACACTATTGATAGTAAGGTCGTAGATGTTCGACATTCCATGCTCGTGGTACCAATTCTCTGTTCAATCTTGCCAATTTGTAGACGCCAGGTCAAATAACTGACTCGATTTGGTATGGTCCTTCCCAATTGGGTCCGAGCACGCCAGCGGCTGGGTCCCTTGTAGCTAGAAATACACACCTTAATACCAAGTCTCCCAATCCAAATTTCCTGTCCCAAACATTTTTATTGAAATATCAGGTAGCTCACTATTGGTATGCCGCATTTTTCAGTTGAGCATCATCCCGTCTTTCTTCAATCAGGTCCAAACTTACTTCGAGCTGGGATTGGTTTAAGGCTTAATCATAAGTATGGCTACGAATAGTGGGCATTTTGACCTCGATTGGTAACATTGCCTCGCATCCATACGCCAGAGAAAAAGGGGTATGTCTTGTTGAAGTGCGAGTTGTGGTTCGATATGCCCACAAGACTTGGGGCAACTCCTCGGGCCATTTCCCTTGGCTTCTTCCAATTTCTTCTTCATAGAACTCTTCAGAATTTTATTCACAGCTTCGACTTGGCCATTTGCCTGGGGATGGGCCACAAAGGAGAAGCTCTTTATTATCCCATTTTTCTCACAAAACTTGGTAAATAGTTCGCTGTCGAACTGAGTACCATTATCTAATACTATCTTTCTTGGCATTATGTGTCGGCAGATGATGTTCTTTACCACAAAGTCAAGGACTTTTTTCGAGGTAATTGTTGCCAGAGGTTCGGCCTCGGTCCACTTTGTGAAATAATCGACCGCGACCACTACGTACTTGACTCCACCTTTGTCAGTTGGCAACGAGCCTATGAGATCAATTCCCCACATTGCAAATGGCCATGGGGAGGTCATCATAGTTAGCTCGGATGGTGGAGCTCGCGGGATTGTAACGAACCGCTGACATTTATCGCATTTTTTGACATACTCAAGTGCGTCTGCCTTGATAGTGGGCCAGAAGTATCCTTGTCGTATAATTTTTTTAGATAGGCTATGCCCCCTAGTGTGGTCCCTACAATATCCCTCATGGATCTCTTCTAGGATTTTCTTAGCCTTGGGTGGAGTCACACATCAGAGTAGTGGCATAGAGTACCCTCTCCGATATAGCCTTCCTTACACAATAGTGTATATGGGAATTTGATACATTAGTTTTCGAGCCTTGTTTCGTTCTGCTAGGATAATGCCGATTTCAAGGTAATCAACTATTGAGTTGATCATGCAGACATCTTCCCGTTTGGGCTTGCTAATACTTGGTGTCGACAGGTGCTCAATCAGCATGACATTCAGTGCATCAACCTTGGTGGCGAGTCTGGCTAGGGCGTCCGCATTCGAATTTTGTTCTCGAGGAACCTACTCTATTGTGTAGAACTCGAAATGTTCGAGTGCTGTTTTTTCTTTTTCCAAATAAGCAGCCATCTTTGTTCCGTGAGCCCGGTATTTCCCTAAAATTTGGTTGACCACCAACTGTGAGTCACTGTAGCAATGTATCGCCTTAACCTTGAGTTATTGGGCTATTCGAAGTCCTGCCAGTAAAGCTTCATACTCAGCTTTTTTGTTAGATGCTTCGGATTCAAATCTCAAGGCAGAGTGAAATCGGCTTCCAGTTGGAGTGATCAATATGATTCCTGCCCTCGATCCATTTTCATTGGAAGACCCATCAACATAAAGTTTCCACAGCTCGCGGGCTAGGGATATAACTCCGTCATTAATAATTATAGTACATTCTACTATGAAGTCTGCCAGGGCCTGCCCTTTTATGGTTGTTCTCATATGATAAGTGATCTCGAATTGTCCGAGATCAACAGCCCATTTTAATAATTGGCCTAAGGCTTCTGGCTTTGACAAGACTTGCCGTAGTGGTTGGTCGGTCAACACATGGATGGGGTGTGCTTGAAAGTAAGGTCAAAGCTTTCGAGATGAGTGAATTAGGCCGAGAGCCAATTTCTCCATTAAGGGGTATCTCGATTCTTCCCCCAGTAACCCTTTGCTAACATAGTATACTGGCTTTTGTACCTTCTGGTCTTCTCGGACGAGCACGACGCTGATGGCATGCTCAGTTGTAGCGAGATATAGGTACAAGATTTCTCTCGTGATAGGTTTCGACAAGATGGGAGGTTCTGCAAGATGCTTCTTGAGCTCCTGAAATGCCAGCTCGCATTCTTCTGTCCATTTGAATTTTTTCCCCCTCTCAAAAGGTTGAAAAATGGAAGACAGCGGTCTGTAGATTTCGATAAACCTACTTAATGCCGCCATCTATCCAGTCAAACTCTGGACATATTTATGCTTTCGAGGTGAGGGCATGTCAATCAACGACTGGATCTTGTCAGGATTAAACTCTATTCCTCGCGCGTTCACAATGAAGCCCAAAAACTTCCCCGATGATACTCCAAAGGAGCATTTTTGGGGGTTCAGCGTCATGCTGTACTTTCGTAGCACGGCGAGCATTCCTCAAGGTCGTCCACATGGTTATTGTTATGTTTATATTTAACCAACATATGATTAATATACACTTCCATGTTATTACCTATCTTCTTGGAGAACATCATGTTTACGAGCTGTTGGTATGTGGCTCTAGCATTCTTGAGCCCAAACGGCATGACATTGTAGTGGTACAATCCTTTATATGTCACAAAACTCGTATGCTCTTGGTCCGGGGCATGCATGGAAATCTGGTTATATCCAAAATAAGCGTCCATGAATGACATAAGTCCATGCCCGGCTGTGGCATCTACGAGCTGGTTGGTCCAAGGTAGGGGAAAGCAGTTCTTAGGACATGCTTTATTGAGGTCAGAGTAATCGATACAAGTTCGCCATGTTCCGTTAGGTTTCAGAACTAGCACTGGGTTGGCGACCCAATCATGGTAGAAGGCATCTCATATGAATCAATTCGCCTTTAACCTATCAACCTCTTCCGTCAGGGCTTTCTCTTTATCATCATTCAGGAGTCTTCATTTTTGTTGCTTCGGGGGGGGGGGGGGGGGGAAGTTCTTGTCAATGTTAAGGGCATGACTTATCACATTCGGGATTATCCCCACCATGTCTGAATGTGACCATGCGAAGACATCCTGGTTCTTTCTCAAGAAGCAGATTAATTGCTACTTTGTTTCTTTTGAAAGGTTTTTCCCCACCTTCAAAATTTTTGGGGGATCGACCTCTTTGAGCTTTTCTAGAGGCTCGAGGTCATTCCTTTCTTCTGTTCTTGGATCGATCTCTTCGTCTATCTTGAAGACTATCCCATCCTTACTTTGAATTACTACAAGTGTTTGTGCACTTATCTGCTTTTTCCCTCTCACGGAAATGCTGTAACATTCCCTTCCTGTGAGCTGGTCTCCTTTCAGTGTCCCGATGCCACTAGAAGTCGGGAACTTGATGGCCAGGTGCTTAACAGACGAAACTGCCCCCAGGCCTACTAGGGCGGGTCTCCCGAGAAGTATGTTTTAGGCCGATGGAAGATCCACCACTATGAACTCCATCATCTTGGTTGTCAAGACTGGGAAGTCTCCCAAGGTTACGAGGATTTCAATGGATCTCATACAGGCATTCCTTTCTCCTGAAAAGTCGTACAACGTCGTTGCACACGCCTTTAGGTCATGAAGTGCGAGTCCCATCTTTTCTAAAGTGGCCTTGTAGAGGATATTTACTGAGCTCCCGTTATCAATCAAGACTTGGTGTACCCTCTTGTTTGCAAGCTAAAGGGTTATGACCAGCGGATCATTATGAGGGAACTGTACATGGGATGCGTCATCTTCAGTAAAAGTGATGGGTTGAGATTCAACCCTTTGTTGTTTTGGAGCTCTAGGTTCGAGTTCGTTGGGAGACCCGTCACCAGTTTTCAGCTCATTCACATATCTTTTCTGGGTGTTCCTTCTCAATCCTGCAGTATGTGGTCCCCTCGAGATGGTTATGACATCTTCTTCATCAATCGGAGGGGGTCGTTCATCTTCCTTTGCTCGGGAGTTGCTATTCTGGGCAGGTGGTGGTGTTACTACCCTCTGGCTGGTGGAAGCCTAATTGGGATTTTGATTCCTAACATATTGCCTGAAGTATCCTCTCGAGATCAGGCCTTCGATCTCATCTTTTATATGCCTGCATTCATCGGTTGTATGTCTGATATCTCTATGGAATCTGCAGTACTTGTTGGAGTCTCTTTTCGCCTTTTGGTTTCTCATGGGGCCAGGTCGCTTAAAGGGATCTGGTTTTCATTAGCCAGGTAGATATTCTCCTTAGACTAATTGAGCTTGGTATACACCTTGTATACGGAGAAATATCTTTCCCCTTTCTTCTTCTTTCCCCCTTCCACCTCAAGATTATTCCATTCATTCTTCTTCCTTTTAGAAGGGTTGTCCCCAGGGGGTTTTGAGATTGTAGGATCCACCGAGGTCGAGGCAAAGTTTGTGTTTATTTTTTTAGTTATGGGCTGAGAGGTCATATTCAATGCCGACCTCGCATCTTCTACATTAACAAACCTCTGAGCTCGTCGATTGAACTCGGTTAAGGACCTTACGGGCTTCCTTCGCATATCCTCCTAGAGAGGACTTCCAGGCATTACCCCGGCTCGAACAGCCATCAAATGGCCACTGTCGTCAACATCACAAGCTCGAACAACTTCCAAATTAAACCTTGTGAGGTAACTTTTAAGTGTTTCATTCGGCTGCTGTTGGACATTGGTCAAGGCAGATGCCTCGGGCCTAATGCCGACCATGGACTTGAATTACTTCTTGAAATCTCTCGATAATTGATCCAAAGAAGCAATCGAATGTCTCTTATATTTTTCAAACCAGTTCTTCTCTAGTCCCGTGAGCAAGGCTGGGAACAGCATGCATCTGAGCTCGTAGTCCACCGTACTAGCTCGCATGATTGTGTTGAACGTACTTAAATGACTGTATGGATCTGAATTCCCATCAAATGGTGGGACATAAGGAATTCTGAATCCCTAAGGAAACGGGGTGCTAGAAATATGCGGGGAGAAGGGCTCGAGTTCTTCATCAAACTCTTTGTCCTGTTCCCGACCTCATTCATTTTGTAAGAGCCTGGATGCTCTCTCCAATTATTCAATCCTTTCTTAGACTGGATCTACAGGGGGTCTGACTTGATGCACCGGGAACTGGTTATCATTGATTACAACTCCAGTTTTGCGCCTTGGCTCATGGTTCTTACGCCCATTGAGATGATCCCTCATATCTGGATTCGATGGATTATCATTCCCCCAATTATAGTTCAGATGTTCCCATAAATCTGGGTGATTTCTTCGATTCCCAGTGTTTCTACGTTCCTGGTCATATATACTAACCGATCTAGTGTCACCTGAGCCTTCACTGACATGGCTCGTTGCATGGTTGTTTCGAGACGGGTTTCTTGCCAGTGGCCTCGTCTCAATAGTGTGAGACCAAGACATTTGGCTTCTTGTGGGTTGGGGACCCCTACGTTCCCTAGCAATTTCCCCACTTACACGCATTCGCCCAGCTCGCCTTTCCCTATCACCATGGGTCAGTTGTGTGTTCCTCCAAGTTGGTGAGGGATGCCTTATTGGTGATGGTGGCTGCCATCCATTACGGGGCCTAGAAGGCCCTGTGTTGTGCAAAATTTAATGTGAGTGCAAGTGTACACTGTCAACAAGTAATAAGGAGATAAGAACCCAATATCGTATCCACAAGGATTGTTTTTAAGCTTAAAATTGTGAAATTAAAGTTTAGCAAAATGATTAAAAATAAAAGAACCAAACTCAAATTAAATTGGAAGTTGATTTTTTTTATATGCAATTAAAAATAACGAACAACTGAATTTAAAATCTAAATTAATGGGATGCAATATGAAAATCAGTTGATAATGAAATGGTAAGCTAGGATAATTAATTCCCCCTATTTTGCAATTACTGGAAGCAATGCTATGAAAATGTTGTGGCACACTGACAGTTTACTAATCAAGAATTCTAATCAAGTCCATAAGTTTCTGTCGAAATCAAATAGGTTTAACTCTCTAATTAAATTACTTATGACTAAGTTAATTTAATTTCAAGAATTTCATATCAAGCACCAATTCTATTAGATTATGCAAGGCAAAGATATATGTCTATACCCTCACAAAATTAAAATCAAAGAAATTAATCTTGCACTATTCAAGTCTTTTGTCCAATAATTAAAATCCTTTTCAGCAATCTTAATTGTTTCAATCATTTACTAAAGGTGATCAAGCAATAGTAAATATTAAGCATGAAAATTACTTGAATGAATAAACCTCAATTAACATTAAGCATCAATAGCAAAGTTCCACAATTGCATAACAAGGTTTCTTAATTATCCTAACTTAAAGAGAATTAGTTCATAACTTTAAATACAAAGTAACCAAGCTGGTAATCATCCATAATCAAAATAAATGCAACAAAGAAAAAAGAATTAAGTTCCAAGAAAGAAGGGAAAGGAACACAAGCCAAGAATATTACGGAGTGTCCCCCAAATAACCCTTCTCTTTTTGCCTTCTTCCTTAAAATCCTCTCTCTCTTTCCTTCTTTCCTCTTTTAATGGCTGCCAAAATGGGTGTTCTTCTCTTGCACGGGCAGCTGGGACTTGTTTCTCTCTATCAGTCGTATATTCCCTAATTGGAAAAGAGGACACACTTTTCTCTGGGTCACTTGCTCCTCTATAGGTCATGTGGGCCTCTCTTTTTTTTTTTCTTCAATTCATTTTTTTGTCCTCTTTACCATAAATGGGTCCAAAGCAAAAAATGAAGCCCAATAAGCATTTATCTATTTATCATGCAACCCAATTTAAATAATCCCCAAAGTGAGCTGGAGAATTAAAGGGTAGCTCCCACGTGGGCCATCAAGTAGATTGGCTGGCAGAACGCAATGTTGCAGCATTCCCTCTTGCTGGAACCAAAAGCTTCAATTTCTTTCCAAATGACCAAAATTCTACCAACCACCTGCCAAGGAAAAATTTCACAATTTAAGATATATTTTTCCAACAATATACTAATATTCAATATTATCTTATTACATTTAATATTTCCCAAAACAAGAATAAAGACACTACAAAACACCCTAAACCACTCTTTCTTGATAAAATTATAAGTTTAAAAGCATAAAAATAACTCTAATTCCTAGAGTTATCACACTCCCAAACTTAATTCATTGCTCGTCCCGAGGGATGACATTAATGAGCCTAAGAACACAAACCAATCAACACAACAACAAACAAAAATCACACGGACGCAAACACAACAATAGAACAAAATACAACAGACAAATGGAACCAATTCTTTCAAAGGTCATACCAAAGCAGGGGGACAAAGCTCTCAAATTTATTATGCAAATGATAACTCCAATGTGCTCACAAACCAAATTCCTCAAGTGTTAAAATGCTAACAAAACCAAGATCTGAATGTTATTCCGGTGAGTGTGTGAATAATCCTTTCCAATCCATCCCAAATCCCTAGATCAAATTAAGCAACAATCCTAAGGTTCAATTCATGCTTTCATATGTTCAACTCGGTAACCCCTCTCCACTAATGTAGTTAGCTTAGCGATCTAGATCAATAGGTCTTTATTTTTTGTTGTAATGTAGGCTAGGCTAAAGGAATGGATGAAATGGACATTTGTAAGTTAAAACCTCAACCTAGTTTTCCTTGGACCTCACAAACATATTGCCCCTTTTTTTTTTCAATAAAATGAACCCTCAAACACACCCAATAATTCCAATTTTCCCACTTCTTTGAATACAAAACATATGCTCAATTATTACAAATACAAACTATATAAAAACAACTTATTTATTTACAACACACATTTTTTTTTCTTTTCCTCTTTTTCTCTTTTTTTTTTTATTTTTTTTATTTTTTTATTTATTTTTTGTATTTTTCTGATTTTTTTGATGATTTTTTTTTACTTGAATAATGAAAATAAAATAACAAAAGGATTCTTAACTAAATAAAAATTGAGCATATGGATGTATATGAATAACATTGATAAACAAGAAGATGATACCCCAATTTTTACTCCCCAAACTCACACAAAATTATTTTCAAGACAAACTAAGCCTAAAGTTTGGTAGAGAAGAAAAAAGAGATATTCACAAAGGAGTGGGCTATTTAATTTCATGGGTGATAAAAAAACAAAATAGGCCATTAAGCTCAAGATGGGTTAACTAGGGATAATATTCAACAAGGTAGGCTTGAAAGGCTCAAACGGTCCAACAAAATTGCCTAAATCCTCTCTAAATTGCTAAGCCTCCCAGGATTTTGCCTCAAGGGAATTATCAAACCAATTCTAAAAACTTGAACCTTCATGCAACCTCAACTTTTCTAAGGATTTTGGAATTTTCAAGGTTGAACTATGTGCATTGATTTGGATTCACACTTTCACTAAAGTTCGGTTAGTATAAAAAACTTTAAATACTAAAGGCTCATTTACACACAAAAGTTACCATATTACATCATTTTTTTTCGAATTTTTATCATCGAGCAACCCCCAAACTTTGGCACAACACTACATTCATTGATTCCATTTAACTCTAGACTCTAGACTCTAGACAAACTACACTTAAACCACACATAGAAATTAAGAAAATAACATAAAGTAAAAAAAAAACAGCAAATCAAACACACTCCCCCCCAAACTTAGAGGAAAGCAATGTCCTCATTGCTGCCAAACACTAACAACAAAAATGACAATAAACAAAACAGAACGGAGAACAAAGACCAAAATAAACAAAGCAAAACAACATAAAGTGCATTAACAAAAGGGGTCAAGAGAAACTCCCTCTCACACTAGTCGCTGCTCGCAGCAGCTTCATCATCAGAGTCATCGCTCTCTTGACTACCAAACACGTCATGAAGGTCCAGAATATACTCGGGGAACGGAAACCAAGCGCTGGTTGCTTGGGGTCGCGGAGGTAGAAAATGGCTGGGTCACGGCTTGGGTGATGGGTACGGCTGTGAGGTGCGATTGAGGAGGGTTTCGAGTTGTGGCTGGAAGTGATGGTGAAATTAGGGATGTGTAAAAGAATTAATTTTTTTATTATGGGGGTAATTTCTAAAGTTTCCCAGATTTTCTTAAAAAGCCTCAGAGCTTAAAATTTCCCAGAATTTCACCTATCTCCAATGCTACAACATTTCTACAGCATTACTTCCAAACCTTCCAAAATCAACTGATTTGCAAACCAGCCATAAACATCACCAAGTCCTGACCTGAAACATGTCCAAATATGCTGCAATTGACCATTAAAACTACCTGAATCATCATAGCCACCCCAGAACATGAATTTATTCAAATCCACAACATTTTCCATGAAGGGAAAAGGTGAAAAGCAAGTACAAAAACATAATACTATATATATATAATTTGTTTGCTGCTCTCCAAATATAGCTTTGAGCACAGCAGCTCAAGAACATGATTTTTCAAGGATCAACTAAGGTGAGTGAGGTCTTGTTGCGATCAACCTCACCACCCCAATAGTGTTTCAGCCTCTTCCCATTGACCTTGAATTCACCTCCTTCATTTCCTCTCAACTCCACAGCCCCATGAGGGTACACCTTAGTAATAGTGAACGGCCCCGACCACCTAGATTTGAGCTTCCCAGGAAACAACTTCAGTCTAGAATTGAACAATAAAACCTGCTGCCTTTCCTCAAATGAACGGGGTTGGATATGCTTGTCATGCCACCTCTTGGTCTTTTCCTTATAAAGCTTTGCATTCTCATATGAAAACAGCCACATTTCTTCCAACTCATCAAGTTGTAACATTCTTTTCTCTCCCGCAAGTTGCAAATCTAGATTGAGTTATTGGAGTGCCCAATAAGCTCTATGTTCAAGTTCTACTGGCAAGTGACATGCTTTTCCAAACACTAGGCGATAAGGAGACATCCCCAATTGAGTTTTAAATTTCGTTCGATAGGCCCACAAAGCATCATCCAATCTCTTAGACCAATCCTTGCGATTCGGATTTACCACCTTCTCAAGCACACCCTTTATTTCTCTATTAGACAATTCTGCTTGGCCATTGGTTTGAGGATGGTATGATGTAGCCACCTTATGCTTCACACTATACTTAGCCAATAAACTAGCCAACACCTTGTTCACAAATGGGTTCCCTCATCACTTATGATAGCCCTCGGGGTGCCAAATCTAGTGAAAGTATGCTTGTGTAAAAACCTCATGACCACCTTGGAATCATTAGTCGGATAGGCAGCGGCTTCAACCCACTTAGAAACATAATCAACAGCCACCAAGATGTACAAGTTTCCATATGAAGGTGGGAAGGGGCCCATGAAATCAATGCCCCACACGTCAAACAACTCAACCTCAAAGATACTAGTAAGAGGCATCTCGTTTCTCCTTAAGATGTTTCCTGCCCTTTGACAATGATCGCATCTTACCACATAAGCATAAGAGTCTTTAAACAAAGAAGGCCAAAAGAAACCTGATTGGAGAACCTTGGCAGCAGTGCGCGCTCCCCCAAAATGACCACCACATGGAGATGCATGACAATGGAACATAATACCCTCAAATTCATGTTCTACTACACATCTTCTAATCATCTGATCCGCACATTGCTTATATAGAAAGGGCTCCTCCCAAAAATAAGACTTCACATCATGCAGGAATTTCTTCCTTTGTTGGTTAGTCATCTCTGGTGGCATCAACCCACTAGCCAAATAGTTAGCAAAATCCGCAAACCAAGGGAGCTCATGAGAATGGTTAACCCCAAACACTTGTTCATCGGGGAATGTTTCTTTGATGGGGACAAGAGAGTTAGAATCTTCTTCACGCTCCATTCTTGATAAATGGTCAGCCACTTGGTTTTCTACCCCTTTTTTATCTTGAATCTCAACATCAAACTCTTGAAGCAAAAGCACCCACCGAATTAATCTTGGCTTTGCATCCTTCTTAGAAATCAAATACTTGATGGCATAGTGATCGGTGTAGACAATCACTTTAGTTCCCACAAGATAGGAGCGAAACTTGTCGAAAGCAAAGACAATGGCTAGTAGCTCCTTCTCTGTTATAGGGTAATTCAATTGAGCTCCTGTCAAGGTGCGGCTGGCATAATAAATAGAGTGAAACACCTTGTTCCTTCGCTGCCCCATCACAGCCCCAACGGCATAATCGCTAGCGTCACACATCAATTCAAAGGGCAAACTCCAATCTGGTGCAATAATGATAGGGGCTAAAATTAATCTCTCTTTTAACTCTTGAAAAGCCTTCAAACATGCTCCATCGAAGTGGAAAGGTGTATCCTTCTCTAAAAGATTGCAAAGTGTTTTGGAGATCTCAGAGAAGTTTTTGATGAACCTTCTGTAGAAACAGACATGCCCAAGGAAACTCCTAATGTTCTTCACTAAATTAGGAGGTGGTAGCTTCTCAATAACTTCAATTTTTGCCTTATCAACTTCAATCCCTTGCTTAGATACCTTATGCCCCAATACAATACCTTCCTTAACCATAAAGTGACACTTTTCCTAGTTAAGGACTAGGTTTGTCTCTTCACATCTCTTCAACACCTTAGACAAGTTACTCAAACAATCATCATAAGAATCACCGAAGACTGAAAAATCATCCATGAACACCTCTGGAAACTGCTCAACCATATCAGTAAAGATCGCCATCATACATCGCTGAAATGTCACAGGAGCATTGCATAAACCGAAGGGCATTCTTCTAAATGCAAAGGTACCATAGGGGCAAGTGAATGTAGTCTTGTGCTAATCTTCTGGGGCCACTGCTATCTGATTGTAACCAGAGTACCCATCAAGGAAGCAATAGTACTCTCTCCCAGCAAGTCTATCTAGCATCTGATCAATGAAAGGAAGAGGGAAATGATCCTTCCTAGTGGCCTTGTTTAACTTCTTGTAGTCCATGAAAATTCTCCATCCAGTCATTGTTCTAGTCGGAATCAACTCAGTGCCTTCATTCTTCACCACTGTGATCCCACCCTTCTTAGGTACACATTGTACAGGACTCACCCATGAACTGTCAGAGATAGGATAATATAATTCCAGCATCCAGCCACTTGATGATTTCTTTCTTCACTACTTCCTTCATGACAGGATTTAGCCTTCTTTGCCCCTCAACAGAAATTTTTTTCACTATCTTTAAGCAAGATCTTATGCATACATAAAGAAGGACTAATACCTCGAATATCTACAATAGTCCACCCAATGGCCTTTTTGAACTTTCTCAATACTTCGAGCAACTTTTCTTCTTGATCATGGTTCAACTCTGTTGAAATAATAACAGGTAAAGTGGATGATGGACCCAAGTAGGCATATCGCAAATGCGATGGCAAAACTTTCAGCTCCAACTCAGGTGGCTCTTCAATGGATGGTTTAGGAGCTTTGAACTCCCTAGAAGACAACTCCAATGAATCAAATCGGTTTCTTGTTCTTAACCCTTGAGAATTAGCCTCCGACCAAGCTAAGTACTCCTCCTCGTCTTCCTCATTGTGTGAATCAAACAACAATAACCTCTTTAATGGATCACCAACATTACTTGTCTTAAACTCCCTTGATGCCAAAGAATCTTCCACTGAAACCACTGAGCATTCCTCAACCTCATCAGGAAATCTCATAGCTTTAATAAACATTAAAAGTCACCTTTCATCTTGGACCCTCAAAGTCAGCTCCCCCTTCTGTGCATCTATTAAAGTTCTTCCTGTTGCAAGAAACGACCTCCCCAAGATAATGGGCACCTCTCTGTCTGCCTCATAGTCTAACACAATAAAATCAGCATGGAATATGAATTTGTCTACCCTTACCAATACATCTTCAATCTTCCCATCCGGATGAGCAAGAGATCTATCTGCTAACTGAAGAGTAACTGTAGTAGACCTAACTTCTCCAATCCCCAATTGCTTGAAAATAGACATTGGCATCAAGTTAATGCTTGCACCCAAATCGCATAAAGCCATGCCACAATAAGAATTACCAATGGTGCATGGAATGGTGAAACTCTCAAGATCTTTCATCTTCGGTGGCAGCTTGTTTTTCAAGAATGAGCTACACTCTTTGGTAAGAGTCACTGTCTCAAATTCCCCCAATCTTCTCTTCTTTGTAAGGATGTCTTTCATGAACTTCACATAGTTGGGCATTTGCTCTAGGGCTTCGACAAGGGGAATGTTAATATGTAGCTGCCTCAAGATGTCTAGGAACTTTTTTAATTGAGAGTCCAACTTTTGCTTCTGAAAACGTTGGGGAAATGGAGGTGGCTGCCTTGTACTCAAGCTATCTGGGAGCTGATGCTGTGGCATTCCTGCAGCATTCTAGGCAGAGGCAGATTTTTCTACACGAGGAATTTCAGCGTCTTTTTGAATTTCCTCATTTATTTGGATTGAAGAGGGCTCACCCTAATGCCCAGAGTTGGCCTTGGAATTCTCCAACTCCTTCCCATTTCTCAAAGTGATGGCTTTACAATGTTCTTTGCTCCCATTTCTTGGATTCTCGGTGTCACTTGGTAATGTACCATGGGGTCTATTTCTAAGCTCATTAGCTAGCTGCCCAACTTGGTTTTCTAAGTTTCTCAATGATGCAGCTTGGCTTTGGATCATGGCTTCGTTCTTCACTATATACTCCTTCAACATGTTCTCAAGAGAGATAGATTGCATTGCTTGTTGTTGTGGTGCTTGTGGGGGATAACCCGGTGGGAAATTTGGTCTTGGAGGCATAGAAGAATTTCTAGGGCCAGCCCCTTGATTACTCCACAAGAAGTTGGGATGTTGCCTCCATGATGGGTTGTAGGAATTAGAATAAGGGCTATTCCTATTTTGGTTCCCCATGTAACACACAGCTGCTGGATTGGAAGGACAGTTGTCAAAAGTATGCCCCTCACCACAATACACACAAGAAATGTTCTCCATAGGCCCCATTTGTGTCCCCATGGGCTGCCCCATTGACTGATTCATTCTCATATTCATTGTCTTGAGCATATTAGAAATAGAGGAGACTTGGGCTGCCAAAGAAATGATGGCATCTACATCATGAATACCAGCCACCTTTCTTCCTGTAGACAATCTAGAAGTGGGCCACTAATAGTTGTTGTTGGATATCCTCTCAAGTATTTCATATGCCTCATTATAGGACTTAGCAAGAAGAGCCCCGTTTGCTGAAGCATCAACCACCATTCTAGTGTGGGCATTTAGACCATTATAAAATGTCTCCATCTGGATGCAATGAGGAATGCCATGATGAGGGCATTTGCGCAACAACTCCTTAAACCGCTCTCATGCCTCATATAAAGATTCTTCATCAAGTTGCTGAAATGAAGTAATCTCGTTGCGGAGCTTGGCATTCTTAGTGGGAGGAAAATACTTCATCAAAAACCGCTCAGCCAACTCTTGCCAAGTACTCACAGAATCATAAGGCAAAGAGTTCAACCAAGCTGTGGCTCTGTCTCTCAAGGAGTATGGGAACAACTTTAGTCTCAATGCATCCTCTGTCACTCCAGGCAGCTTGAAAGAGTCACTTACTTCAATGAACAAGCGAAGGTGAAGGTGAGGATCCTCTGTTGGCATCCCACTAAACTGACCCACAATTTGAAGCATCTGGAACATGACTGGCTTCAATTCAAACTGGGCTGCCTGAATTTCTAGTCTGACGATGCCTGGATTGAGCTCATTGAAGAGGGGGAGAGCATATTTCCTGATAGCACGATCTCTGTCATTAGCCACAATAACTGCATTTTGCCCATTGTTGGTAGCCACTCCCCCTTGAGATACTTGATCTTGAGCAACTCCTGCTATATTTACTGGTGGATCATGAGCGACTCCTGCTAGATTTGCTACCCTCTGGGCAGCTCCCTGTTGAACCCCTTGCTCGGCATCCATCACTACTACTTCCCTTTTTGACTTTTGTATTCTTCTCCTTCTTCTAAAGGTACGCTCGATTTCTAGATCAATGGGAAGTAGTTCAGGGTCTTGATTATCGTTCATACATTGTATAAACCTGAAATTGCACGAGAATCACCCAAGTTAGTACAAAAACAATTGAAACAAAATTGCGATATACTTAATTTCACAATAAATGACTAAACAATCCCCGACAACGGCGCCAAAAACTTGTTGTCCAAAATTTAATGTGAGTGCAAGTGTACACTGTCAACAAGTAATAAGGTGATAAGAACCCAATATCGTATCCACAATGATTGTTTTTAAGCTTAAAATTGTGAAATTAAAGTTTAGCAAAATGATTAAAAATAAAAGAACCAAACTCAAATTAAATTGGAAGTTGATTTTTTGTATATGCAAGTAAAAATAACTAACAGTTGAATTTAAAATCTAAATTAATGGGATGCAATATGAAAATCAGTTGATAATGAAATGGTAAGCTAGGATAATTAATTCCCCCTATTTTGCAATTACTGGAAGCAATGCTATGAAAATGTTGTGGCACACTGACAGTTTACTAATCAAGAATTCTAATCAAGTCCATAAGTTTCTGTCGAAATCAAATAGGTTTAACTCTCTAATTAAATTACTTATGTCTAAGTTAATTTAATTTCAAGAATTTCATATCAAGCACCAATTCTATTAGATTATGCAAGGCAAAGATATATGTCTATACCCTCACAAAATTAAAATCAAAGAAATTAATCTTTCACCATTCAAGTATTTTGTCCAATAATTAAAATCCTTTTCAGCAATCTTAATTGTTTCAATCATTTACTAAAGGTGATCAAGCAATAGTAAATATTAATCATGAAAATGACTTGAATGAATTCATTCCCACATATTTTGGGAGGATATTCTATAAATAAATTTATATAATGCTATTTAATGCATTATTCCCTACATACACAGAAATGTCCCATGAAGACCGGGAACGAATAACATATTAAATGATATCCCTTAAATATTGGGATTGTACAACAATAACCATGTTCACACGTAATTGATTATCCCAGATGTTTCATCAAATCTTTGAGATCAGTCATTGGCATTGATTTTGTCGAGACCATGAGTCACTCACGAACTTACCGCCCAACTTCGCTTATGCTCAGAACAAGTAGATGCAAACGATGTTGTCACATTCGAGCTTGCACTTCCCGAGCTCGAACCATCTCGCTTGAAGGCAATCAGTGAAAAATATATTCAAGTGTAGTACCATGCCATTGCGAGCTTAGAGAATATTCAAGGCTACACATCCTCAAGGTCGCGACAATTAGATCATATGATGACCGCATATGTTTTGAGCTCACACCTGACGAGCCCACTTTTCGGGGTCCTAACTTCTTATCTCGAAATCTGGGTGTAACAAGAATTTTGGAAGGTTTTCGAGAACAAGTAGTTGAAGACGAAGGCACACTTGTATGCAATGAAACAGAACTTCGAGTTTGTGGTAAAGAAGTCAGGTACTGATGTTTGATATATCACTAGTGAGGATCCTGATTGTGGGTGGAGATTGAGGGGGAAGAGAATGCCTAAATCTGATATGTTTGAGATAACTCATTTCACCAATAAACACACTTGCTCACTTGACCTCCAACATAAAGGTCATCGCCAAGCTGCACCTTGGGTTATTAGTCATTTCATAAAGAAAAAATATCAGACTAGATCGAATGCGTACATGGCAAACAACATAAGAGAAGACATTAAGAATGATTATGACATTGAGTTGTCATATGGAAAAGCTTGGAGATGATGAGAGAATGCTCTTTCTTATGTCAGAGGGACACTAGAAGCATCCTACCAGAAGTTACCATCGTACCTGTTCATTCTTCAACAAAAAAATTCTGGGACGTTGACAGATTTTGTCACTGAGGAGGATCGGATCAAATATTGCTTTTTCTTACTCAGAGTTAGTAGAAAAGGATTTCATACATGTCGTCCAATGTTATGTGTGGACGACACTTTTTTAAGTATAAAATACGGTGGGCATATGTTATGTACAGTCGCGCTCGATGCAAATAACCATCTATATCCAGTTGCTTTTGGTATGGTGGATAATGAGAATCATGATTCTTGGAAGTATTTCATGTCAAAGCTAAAGGAAGCGATTGGAGAAGTTGAGGACCTGGTGTTTGTATCTGACAGGCATGCAAGTATTACACATGCCTTGGAAACTATTTTCCTCGATGTCTATCATGGTGCTTGCTACCATCACATTAGTTTGAATGTGGTTGCTAAATTCAAGACTCTTCATTGTCATGTGTTGATGTATAATGTGACATATGCTTTTAGAAAATCCGAGTTCCACGCTCACTTCGAAAAAATCAAATCAAAAGACCCAGCTATTGCTCAATATCTAGAAGGCATGGGTATTGATAAGTGGTCCCGTGCTTACTTTCCTGGAAATACGTCATTGTGAATTGTATTTTAATTTATGAAATCTTGTAAATGTACATTACTATTAAATGTTAGTTTTCCTGGATACTAGGTATAATATAATGACAAGCAATTACGCTGAAAGTTTCAACAATAAAACTCGGGATGCTAGGAGCTTTCCGATAACAAAATTCATCAAATTTATTATCTTCACACTGTAGTCCTTGTTCTGTGATAGGAGAGAAACCAACGAGAAGAAAACTACAACTCTTGCACCGACCTACGAGAAAGATTTGGTGGATATGGCTGAGAAAGCTCGATTCTTGATCCCTTATTCAATAGGGAGGCATGAGTTCCATGTGTTCGATGGTGAGCTGAATGGTGAAGTCGACCTCCTAAATAAGACATGCACATGTGGCATGTTTCAGCTTATTGGCATCCCATGTGTTCATGCACTATTTGGATCCCTTAAGAGAGGGATGACCTTTTATCCGTTGTGTTCAGAAAACTATAAAATTAAGACATGGAGGTCCTCTTACATGGAATCTATATATGCTACTGGTAATTAGGAAGAGTGGATTGTTCCACATGACATTATGACAATAAAAGTGAGAACACCTGTGCAAAAAAATCTAGTTGGTCATCCAAAGAAGAAACAAGGTAGGCCTAAGGAGAAACGCCACCATTCCAATGGAGAGAAAGTGGTTGTAGAACGCAAGTGAAGCGCATGTGGAGGTCTAGGCCATAATAGGGCAACTTGTAAAGTTCAAGTTTGAAATTTATGGTATCAATGTTAAACTTTTTATTTAGGTACTAATGGACTTTGTTAATCTTTTTATTTGTGTACTAATGGACTTTGTTCATTGTTCTTTAATCATATGGCCATAAGCATCGATGTGGCATCGAAATACCATCGAAATAGAAGTATCTAGTATTTGAAGGAGGTCTGTCATCGAAACGACATCGATGTGGCATCGACATGTCTAAATTCATTGTTCTTTAATCTTCTAGCCATAAGCATTGATGTGGCATCGAAATACCATCGATATGGCAGTATCCAATTTTTAAAGGAGGTTTGTCATCAAAACAGCATCGATGTGGCATCGACATGTCTAAATTCATTGTTCTTTAATCATCTAGCCATAAGCATCGATGTGGCATCGAAATACCATCATTGTGGCATCGATATGTCTAAATTAATTCTTCTTTAATCATTTATCCATAAACATCGATGTGGCATCGAAATATTGTTGGTTTTTATTGATCATATCAGAGATTATACGCAGTGGAACAACAATCAAATTGTTAATTTAATCCCATAAGATTTCTAGATCTACTTCTTCACATGCATATACATA
Source organism: Humulus lupulus (assembly GCF_963169125.1). Taxonomy (NCBI): domain Eukaryota; kingdom Viridiplantae; phylum Streptophyta; class Magnoliopsida; order Rosales; family Cannabaceae; genus Humulus; species Humulus lupulus. The sequence goes on along the minus strand of NC_084793.1, from coordinate 28,778,600 downwards.
TTGAATCAAAGACATGAATAGAAAAATTACCTCAGGTCCATCCTTGCTGCTATCTTTTTGTATGGCTAAATCCTTGAGATCTCACACCAAGATCTTCCAAAATGTTCTCAGCACACAAAGAACGAGTGTGGGCTCGCTATACAAATAATAGGCAAAAAATTATTTATCAGATGTTCTCAACACATGAGATCTGATAAAGTTTGGACCTAGGTTTTGTGAAGAACAGTGACTTTTGTTTGTATCACTGTTCTCTTTCTCTGAGAGAGATTTCTAGATATTTTTCTATCCTTGAAAAGTTACGTTCTGAAAAAACTGATATCCTATATTTAATATATCCAATATATTAAAATAAAATCTTAGTTATTTTAAACAATTTGAAAATAACAAATCAGTTATCAGATTTTTGTTTAAATAATAATATTTTAATCAAATTACAATATCTCATTATTTATTTAATATTTAAATAACTAAAATTGTGGAACCTAGAAGCTAATTACAATCTCTTATGTGTGTAGCACAGTGACTGTGCACTGTGCTACACGTGTACCACATGCCAATGATGGCATGTGATTTTTCCCAATTTTATTATTATTTAAATACCAAATATCCCAAAAATAAATTAATTCAAAATTAATTATATTTTTGTTAAATCAAATAATTAATTAATTACACATAATTAAACAATAATTATGTTTGATACATAGAAAAATATTTTACTTATCACATAAGTCATTTTTGCCCATTTTTGTATTTACCTTTGTCAGTGATTGTTTGAGCCATTCCGGGAACCATGAACCTATAACATTAAGCTCCAATAAATAAACTAAATAATTAAACTCTTTAATTATAATAGTTAATTTATTAATTCTGATATTACTCCACTATAAATTCAAAATTGCACTCTTTATGTTATATATATACTTTTACAGAAATCTTTTCTTAAGTCGTCCATTGATATAACCATCTTACAATAGTTCAACCCTCTAATTAGTTAGTTCATAAATTAGAATGGAAGAATTACCATCTTACCATTCTAATTTACTTCTTATTCCTTAAGTACCATTAATTCACTAGTGAATAATTAATCTATAATCTAATTATAGACTTGAGCTCAAAATCATTCAGTTCCAGAATTAACCCTTAAGGGAACTAATATACGATTCGTTAGGACACACTCCTAACAATCTCCCACTTGTACTTAAAGCAAGTGAGGCATTTCTCTCAATCCCATATTACGTACATGACCCTCGAATTGCTTTGCTGGAACCATCTTCGTGAACGGGTCAGCCAGGTTGTGTTCTAATGCGATTTTCAGAATGGTCACATCTCCTCTATGTACGATTTCTCTGACTAAGTGGTATTTACGCTCTATATACTTTCCCCTCTTGTGGCTTCTTGGTTCTTTAGAATTGGCCACTACTCCAATGTTGTCACAGTAAAGAACAAGTGGTTTCTCCACTTCTGGAACTACTTCCAAATCTGTGTAGAACTTTTTCAGTCAAACTGCTTCCTTAGCTGCTTCACAAGCTGCTATGTATTCACCTTCCATGGTTGAATCAACTATACTGGATTGCTTAATGCCTCCACCACCAAGAGTGAATACTGACCCAGAAGTAGACTTTCTACTATCCTTGTCAGATTGAAAATCTGAGTCAGTGTATCCAGTAGGTTCGAGGCCATTACCTGAATATACTAGCATATAGTCTCTCGTTCTCCTGAGATACTTGAGAATATGTTTCACCGCAATCCAGTGTTCCAAACCTGGATTTGATTGATAGCGACTGACAATCCCTACTGCATAACATATGTCAGGTCTAGTACATAACATTGCATACATTAGGCTCCCTACAGCTGATGCATAGGGATACTTTCTCATATCCTCTTGCTCTTGTGGTGTCTTTGGACACTGATCTTTGCAAAGAGTAATTCCATGTCTGGTCGGCAATTGACCCTTTTTGGAATTCTCCATAGAGAATCTTTCAAGTACTTTATCAATATAATTTGCTTGTGAAAGTGCTAGGAGCTTGTTCTTTCTATCTCTTAGAATTTTAATGCCTAGAACATAGCTTGCTTCTCCCAAATCTTTCATTTGGAATTTGTCAGCCAACCATTTCTTTACATTTGATAATGTCTCTACATCATTCCCAATTAGTAGGATATCATCAACATAAAGAACTAAGAAAACCACAATTTTTCCTTTGATGTATTTATAAACACATGCTTCGTCAACATTTTGTTCGAAACCATATGTTTTAATAGCTTCATCAAATGTTAAGTTCCAAGATCTTGATGCTTGTTTCAATCCATATATGGATTTCAACAACTTGCATACCTTTTGATCTTGATCCTTCTTTATAAACCCTTCTAGTTGTTCCATATAAATGGTTTCATCAAGGTGGCCATTCAGAAAGGTTGTCTTGACGTCCATTTGCCATATCTCATAATCATAGATGGCAGTTATGGATAAAAGAATGCGAATGGATTTAAGCATGGCCACATGAGAAAATGTTTATTCATAGTCCACACCCTCTCTTTGTGTGTAGCCTTTGGCCACAAGCCTTGCTTTATAGGTCTCTACCTTTCCATCTGCACCCTTTTTCTTCTTGTATATCCATTTGCATCCAATGGCATTAACATTGTCAGGTAGATCTACAAGTTCCCAGACTAAATTGGAATACATTTATTCCATTTCTTGATTCATGGCATCTTCAATGGCGAGTATACATGCCCAGCTAGTCTACAGGAACCCTAAACCTTACTGTAACGCACTGGTTACTCCAAGACCATTACTGTGAACTTTAAACGGTGATTAACTCGCTAAATGAGTCATTTGGTTATAAACATGCATCTAGGTGTTATTAATAGGCTAAGGAGAAAAATCCCGATCAAAAGGAAATGATATAATTTATTTAAAACATAGAACTGTACATGGGCTCATAAAAACATTTACAAGTTATTTACAATTCAAAATGGTCATTACAGTGTAAAAATTACAACCCGCCGACCTAAGCGGTAAAAATAGGGTTAACCCCTAGTTCCCCTAAGAAACACATTGGCCATGGTGGTCAAGCGGCCGCATATGTACACATTGCCACCTAAGCTCTCCACTCAAGGCTGGGTGAGCTTTTCTTTCCCTTTACCTGCACCACATAGCACCCGTGAGCCAAGGCTCAGCAAGAAAACTTATGACTGCATGTATACAATATCAATTGATGATTATGATAATCATACTGGGCTTATAGCCCTAAATAGATAAGTGAATATCACTTCAAGATTCTAGTAACCATGATGGGGCGTGTAGCCCTAATCAGATGAGTGACTGGTGAGTAAGTTACAAACTTAAACCAGATTTGTGACTATGGAGTCACAAACTTGAATCAGATAAGTGACTGATCAGTAAGTCACGAACTTAAACCAGATGAGTGACCATGGAGTCACAAACTTGAATCAGATAAGTGATTGATGAGTAAGTCACAAACTTGGGCTCCACACCCATATACGTGTGACAATGCAGTCACCTGGGCCTTCTAGCCCCGGCTCCAAGTAATTAGCCTTTAGACTAGACAAGCGCTTTTGTTTTCATCGAACTTAAGGTCGGTCAAGCATTTCATGCTTATGATGATTAGATCCAATCTTTTCGGCTTGCGTTAAACACGCTAATACCATTCTTGACTCATAAGCCAATATCATATGACTAGTGCTTAGTACTACTGTCAAACTTGACTAATAAATCACAGCTTTACAATCAATACTGACACCATTGCCAATTCCTGACTCATAGGTCAGTGCCACACACAGATGAGCAAAACTGCTAAGCATTTAATATGCAATCAATGTCCACATTTAGAGCACTCAACATGCTTCATCAATAACCATGCATGTCACATACTGGGTGCAGTTTTCTTACCTCTAGTTCGAGGGTGAACTATTAAAAGAACGTCCTTTGAGAACGATTGATCATTTGATCCCTTAGTGGTCACCTAGTCATAACCAAATATAGAACTCCATCAATAAAATCAACAATAAAAGGTTCTTGACCTAAACCTCACTCCCGGGACCTCGAATCGTATTCAAATGGCTAGTAGATTCGATCTCGAGCCTTAGGAATTGAAACCCCGAGCCAAAACCCTCACAAGTGCCCAAAATAGAACCCTGGAAAAACAGGGTAGCGCTACAGCACTGCCCCCCTGGTGCCTAGGCGCTACAAGCAGGGCTGACTTGCCCTGGACAACTCTGTAGCGCCCTCCCTTGGGCGATGTAGCGCTAGAACCATGGTGATTCAGCCCTGGTTTTTCCCCTTTGACTTCTCCACTTTCCAAACTTCATGAACTAATTCCAAACATCAACCAAACTCACAAATGAACCCAAATACCCATTCTACAAGTCCTAGGCATCAAAACCCAATCAAACTTTGCTAAAAACTTCCTTGAATTCTCAACTATCAAATCCAAGAATCCTAACTGAAAATCAATGAAAAACTGAGTAAAAACCAGAGTTTCCATGGCTAGAATCTTACCTCAAGCTCATAATTAAACCCTCTTCAATGGTAGAACATAATCCTAGACCCTCAAGGCTTACTTCCCTAGCTTGAATCCTCAATTGGAGCTTTAAAAATCCAAAGGAAGAAGGAAAAATGATAATTGGGAGAAGAAGGAACAATGCTCTGTTTTTCTTAAGCTTTCTACAGCTTTCTTAATTCACATATATCCTTGGTAAAATGACCAAAATGCCCTTAGGTCATTAAATTCCCTCTTAAGGCTAAAAAGGGTAAAATAGTCATTTCTCGCCAATCTCGTTAATCATAATTAACGTCCTCCAATTCCTGTTATTCCCAATATTCTCAAATACTAATAAATCATATCACATTACCATTTAATTCCCAATAATGTACTAATCATCAAATTACCCCAAGACTCACCCCGAGCCCCGAAATTAACCCTGTTATGACCAAACCGCTAACTAGTATTCAAAGATCGTCCCATGCCGAATAGCTCGAACAAATCCACGTTATAATGCGACCTTATCCAAAATTCACCAACATGCATGAAAATATACAAATGTGCCCTCAACGGGCCAAATTACCAAAATACCCTTATAATGAAAAGTGGACCCAAATGCATGCATTTATCATCATATTATAATATAATTCACATAAACATGCATATAATCATTTAATGGCATAATAAATTAATTATGATCCTCCCGGCCTACTAATCGGACCATTAAACCTCATTAAGGATTTTGGGGCATTACAACTATCCCCTCCTTACAGAAATTTCGTCCTCGAAATTTATCTAAATAGCTCGGGATATTGATTCTGCATATCTAACTCCAGCTCCCAAGTCGCTTCCTCGACCTTGTTGTTCCTCCATAATACCTTAACCAAAGGTATCATTTTATTTCTGAGGACCTTGTCCTTTTTGTCAAGTATCTAGACTGGTTGTTCCTCATAAGATAGATCTGCCTCAAGCTCCAGATCTTCGTAACTTAAGACATGAGTCACATCTGATACATACCTTCGAAGAGTTGAAAAGTGAAATACATTATGCCGGCTGACAATGTCGGTGGTAAGGCCAACCTGTAAGCCACATGACCAATCCTCTCTAGGATCTCCAATGGACCTACATATCTAGGGCTCAGCTTGCCCTTATTCCCAAATCTTCTCACCCCTTTCCATGGCGAGACTCTAAGGAAGATAGAGTCTCCCACCTAGAACTCCATGTTCCTGCGTTTGGGATCTGCATAACTTTTTTGTCTACTTTGAGAAGCGAGCATCCGAGCTCTAATATTCTCAATGGCCTCCCTGGTCCTCTAAAATTCTTCAAAACCTAAGTATCTCCTTTCTTTTGTCTCATCCCAATGAATGGGAGATCTGCATTTCCTACCATACAGCATCTCATAAGGTGCCACCCCTATGGTAGACTGATAACCGTTGTAGTAGGAAAACTCTATCAAAGGTAGATACTTACTCTAGGAACCACCAAAGTCCATCACACATGCTCGCAACATGTCTTCTAAAATATGGATCGTCCCCTCAGATTGTCCATCTGTTTGAGAATGATAAGCAGTACTAAACTTTAACTATGTTCCCATGGCCTTCTGTAAACTCTAGAACTTGGAAGTGAAAGTGGGGTCCTGATCTGACACGATCAACCTCGGTGCTCCATGGAGGTGCACGATCTCTCTCACATAGAGATCAGCGTACTGATCAACTATATACGTAGTCCTCACTGGTAAAAAGCGAGCAAACTTGGTATATCGATCCACAATAACCCATACTGAATCATGTTGACCAACAGTCCTGGGTAACCCCATCACGAAATCCATCGTGATGTCTTCCTATTTCCACTCTGGGATATCTAGAGGCTGCAATAACCCTGCTGGCCTCTAATGCTCAGCCTTGACCTGTTGACACGTCAAGCACTTAGCCACATACTCCACTACATCCCTCTTCATCCCAGGCCACCAATACTGTGATCTCACATCCTAATACATCTTCGTGGTGCCTGGATGCAAAGAGTAAGGAGTAGTATAAGATTTATCTAGAATCTCTCTCCTCAAAGCAGTGTCTAACGGAACACATATTCGACCATTGTATCTCAACAAGCCCAAATCAGACACTGTATAATCTCTAGACACTCCTGTTAATACATCCTCTCTGATCTTGATCAGCTGTGGATCACCCAACTGACCCTCCTTGATTATTTCCAATAGTGTAGACTGTAGTGTAATATTTACCAACTGGCCCACCAGCAACTCTATACCATCTTCGGTCATATCCTCTGCTAACTCTTTGGTTATCAGTCTCACACTATAAATCTGTCCCGGGCCTTTCTGGCTTAAAGCATCAGCTAACACGTTAGCCTTTCCTGGATGATACAAGATCTCACAATCATAATCTTTAACTAACTCCAGTCAACGCCTTTGTCTCATATTCAAGTCTTTCTACGTGAAGAAGTACTTTAGGCTCTTATGTTCAGTGTAGATCTCACACTTCTCCCCATACAAGTAATGCCTCCATACCTTCAATGCAAAGACCACAGCTGCCAACTCTAAATCATGAGTGGGATATCTATGTTCAATACTCCTTCAGCTAACATGAGGCATAAGCAATCACCTTCCCTAACTGCATCAAAACATAAACCAAACCTTGATGTGAGGCATCACAATATATCACAAACTTCTCCTGATCTATTATAAGACTCAGAACTAGAGCTGTAATCAACCTCTGCTTCAATTCCTGGAAGTTGTTCTCACACCTGTCTAACCACACAAACTTCTGATTCTTACGTGTCAGCTCAGTCAATGAAGTAGCAATCTTAGAGAATCCTTCCACGAAACATCTGTAATAACCTGCCAATCCAAGGAAACTTCTAACCTCCAAAGCATTCTTTGGCCTTGGACAATCTCTAACTGCCTCAATCTTAATCCCCTCCTTACTGACAATGTGCCCAAGGAAAGATACCTGAGATAACCAAAACTCACACTTCTTGAACTTTGCAAACAATCTGTGCTCCCTCAGTCTCTGTAGAACCAACCTCAGATGTTGTTCATGTTCTGACTCTGACTGAGAATAAACCAGAATATCATCGATGAAGACGATCACAAAATGGTCCAGATAATCCTTGAACACTTTGTTCATCAAATCCATAAAAGCAGCTGGGGCATTAGTCAATCCAAAAGACATGACTAAGAACTCATAATGTCCATATCTAGTGTGAAAAGAAATCTTTGGTATGTCTCCCTCCTTGACCCTCAACTAATGATAACCAGAACGAAGGTCTATCTTTGAGAATACCCTTTTACCTTACAACTGATCAAACATATCACCTATCCTTGGTAGATGATACTTGTTCTTAATTGTTAACTTATTCAGTTCTCTGTAATCAATGCACATCCTCAGAGAACCATCTTTCTTCTTCACAAACAGAACTGGCGCACCCCAAGGTGAGAAACTAGGTCTGATAAAACCCAAATCCAACAGCTCTTGCAACTATACTTTCAATTCTTTTAACTCAGCTAGGGCCATTCTATAAGGTGCTCTAGACACTGGCTTCATCCATGGTGCCAATTCTATCACAAACTCAATCTCTCTATGTGGTGGCAATCTTGGTAAATCTTCTGGAAACACATCAAGAAACTCACAGACTAGTCTGGTCTCTTCTGGTTTTACTGGGATGACCTGAGTGGTATCAACCGCCATGGATAAGAATCCTATGCAACCTCCTTACAATAGGTATCTAGCCCTCAAAACAGATATCATAGGTCTGCGGGGTCCATGCACAGTACCAACAAACACAAAAGGATCCTCACCTTCAGGCTCAAAGGTGACCATCTTCCTTCTACAATCTAAGGTCGCCCCATACTTTACTATCCAGTCCATACCCAGAATCATGTCATAGTCCGTCATAACTAACTCTATCAAATCCACTAACAACTCTCTGCCTTCCACTGTCACTGGCAAAGATCTGACCCATCTCCTAGATACTACTAACTCCCCAATGGGTAATAAGGTCTCGAACCCCACAGCATAATAATCACATGGTCTACACAGTCTATCAATAATTCTACTAGCAACAAAAAAATGTGTAGCACCAGAATCAATCAAAACAGTATAAAGGGTTCCAGCACTAAGAAGCTGACCTGTAACTACTAAGGGTGAAGCCTCAACTTCTGCTTGAGTCAATGCGAACACTCGAGCTGGGGTCGAGTTATCTGCCTTTCTGGACTCTTCCTTTCTTTCCTTAGGGCAATCTTTCTTCAAATGTCCCACTACCCCACATAAGAAGCAGGCATTTTGTAACGCCCTAAGCTCTAGGGACCGTTACGATGTGCCTTTTAAATAGTGCTAAACTCGCTAATCGAGTCATTTGGCCATAATTGTGTAACTAAGTATGATTAGTGGTTTAGGGATTAAAAATTTTGGTTAAGATATAACGTTTCATTATAACGTTTACTGTATACATTGGGATCCCAAAAAATATAATTTAAAGGTTTATTACAAGAAAATATTTACAACCAGCCGATATAAGTGGCAAAATAGGGTTTAACCCTAGTTCCTCTTTCAACCTTCGGCTGTGGCGGTCGAGCAGCCGCATATGTACACATCCTCACCTAAGCTCTCCAACTCAAGGATGGTCCAGCTTTCTTTTGTCTTTACCTGCACCACATAGCACCCGTGAGCCAAAGCCCAGCAAGAAAACTCAATATGCTCATGATCAATAGTATCATGTCAACAAATCATAAAGTGCATGCCTAGAAATAACAACCTTAATCATGCATGCAGATAAGTTCACGTAATGATAGGTATCCAGGATAAGGAATCCTGCCCTCCTGAGTGGATGACTATCAAGTCAATCCTAATCAGATAAGTGATTTAACACTGGTGGTTCCGGTAACCAAAATGAGTGACTGACAAGAAAGTCACCACGGGGCTCAGCACCCACAGCCATGCATATGATGATCACTATGATCATACAGAGTTTATAGCCCTGAACAGATGAGTGAATATCACTTCGAGGTTCTGTTAAACCATGATGAATGACTGACAAGCAAGTCACTACAGGGCTTAGCACCCATAGCCATGTGACAAAGCAGTCACCTGGGCTTTCTGGCAATGGCTCTAATCAAATGAGTGACTGACGAACAAGTCACTACGGGGCTCAGCACCCATAATCATGTGACGAAATAGTCACCTAGGCTCAACACCCATAGCCATGTGACTAAACAGTCACTGGGGCTCTCTGACCCTGGCTCCAATCAAATGAGTGACTGAAAAACAAGTCACTGCGGCGTTCGACACCCATAGCCATGTGACTAAACAGTCACTGGGGCTCTCTAGCCCTGGCTCTAAGTAACTAGCCTTTGGCTAAACAAGCGCTTATAATTTTCATCGAACTTGAGGTCGATCCGGCATTAATGCTCATTTGAGTCATTCAATGCAGATGTCGATTAGATCTAATCTTTTACCGGCTCCGCGTTCATGACGCTTATGCCGTTCTTGAATTTTTAGTTTATATCAGGTGACCAGTGCTCAGTACTAGTGCGACTTGACAAGTAGGTCACAGCTTCACAGCTAATACTGACACCATTGCCAATTTTGACTAGTTAGTCAGTGCCACGCATAAGTAAGCAATGCTACCAGGCATATATCATATGTCAAATATCCAAATGTAGGGCATTCAGCATGCTTACTTAACAGTTGCTAGCATAATTATGATCATGTACAAACACAGAGACTCAAGCTCTGAACAATCTCATATTCAATATTCATGGCATGCCCAAGCCACATGTTTCTCATGCATCATATTTAAACACTCGACATGCCTCAATAATAACCATGCATGTCACATATGGGGTGCAGTTTTCTTACCTTTGGTTCAAGCACTAGTTACTAATAAACAAGCCACAAGAACAATCCTGATTCCAATCCCCTAGTGATAACCTAGTCACAACCATAATATAGAACCTCATCAAAATGAGTAAATAAATACTTCCAAACCAAACCCAAACCTCCAGGACGTCAAATCCCACTCAACTAGGTAGTAGGATCGATAATGTTCCCATGACAAAAACACAATTCTGGCAACTTTTTCCCTTAAGGGTCGCGGCTCTCCATGCACCATGTCGTGGCCCGCACCCCTGATAGAGCCTCCTCCTCCTTCAGCAAGCTTGGGCCGCAGCGCCCTAAAATAGGGCCACAGCCCAACCTCGAACCAGCCATTTTTCCTCGTTTTCTCCTTTTTAAAACCTTCCAAAAACCTATCCAAATATCTCCAAACTCAAAAATTAAAGTTCCTAAACATCCCCATGATCCAAAACCAACAAAACTCAAGTCTCAAATAAATCAAAAACTCATCAAAACACAAAGTCCAAGTCAAGCTTAAAAACTTTAAAAAACTTAGAACTTAAAACTTGGATTACCTTCAATTGAGTTGTTTCCCAACTAAATCCTCCGGCTAATAAGCTTCTAATCTTCCCTAGGATCGATATGCCTCGATCCTCGCTTGAATTCGAGTCCTAGAACTCAAGTTTCCTTCAAAAATGCGATCGGGAGACGAAGATGGAACTTAGAGGGAGAGAGAACGTTCTAAACGTTCTTTTTATTTCTTAAAAGGATACTTCAAGCTTAAATAGCCTCAAACAAATCCTAACACTCGGGGTCCCAAAAACGTCCCCGGGGGCAAAATAGTCAAAACCTCCAGAATTTCTCACTGAGCATACTAACTCCCAATTTGTCATCAAATATTTATTCCCATTACCCAATAACCCGGTAATGTGCTAAATACCCCTTGACTCACTCCGAGTGAAGAATAAATCCCGTTGTGATTATTCCACTAGTTTACCCCCTAGAATCGTCTCGTGCTGAGTAACCCTAGCATAACCAAATAATAATAAAGCACCACACACATATCACATATATGCCAAATATGCCTGAAATGGCCAAAATATGAAAATCACCCCATTAATTAGAAATGAATTCACATGTATATATAATACACCAAAAACATGCATATAATCATTTAATAGCATAATAAATTAATTATGGCCCTCACGGCCTCCTAATCAAGGTCCTAAACCTTATTAGGAAATTTAGGGCATTACACATTTGCCCTACACTCTCCCAAATGGCGCCTCTTGCACCTAGGGTACTCTGGATAAGTCTTCCAGGTCTCACTGCCACCCTGACGACCCATTGTAATACCCCGTGGTCGCCTGTCAGGACCTGGAGCTGGGAAGTTATCAGGAACCTTCCTCTTCTGATCACGGGGTCCTTCGCCCCTACCTGAACCCACAAATGGATGACCCGTCCTTCTCAACTCTCTTCTAGCTACATTGTCCCGCCATATCTTGTTCTCAGCGCTCACAGTTGTGAGCACCTTCTCCACCACCTGTGCGAAAGTAGTAACTCTAGCCACAGTGGTGATATGAACATCCCGAGCTAATCTAGGTTGTAGCTGTTATCCCAAAATTATGTTTGATGATGTGGCAATAGGATGGGACAAGTGGCAATGCATGGTCAGTAAATAACACATTAATAGTCAATAAATGTGTTGACTAAATAAGTGAAAAGGTTTGAAATTAATCTTCAGAGTTGTGATATTATTGGTTACGAAATTGATTTATCTGTTTGACCGACCAGGTAAGGTTTCTGTCCGATCAGTAAGGTTCTCGATCGACCAGTAAAAAGTTATGTCCGACCAGTCACTTTGGGAATCAGGTTTATCCGACCAGTCAGCTTATGAAGATGTTTTGCCTAACCAGAAGAGTAATATAGCTGACTAGTCTCACTTCAGGGAGTGGAGTTGGCCAACCGGACAGATCAGAAATTCAACCCAGTGACTCTTCAACAAAGTTTTGGTAACGACTTCAGTTAGAATCATTCGTAGCTACAACGAGAATCTCTCAGATATCCCGAAGAAATCGCTTATTGTTGTATTTTAAATTTGATTATTAGTTAAGAGTTGGTGAGAACAACCCAATTATCCCGATTATTGGGGGATTTTGATTGTACGATCCATGAGTCTAAACATAAAGAGCTCATGGTGTCATTGAGGGGATTCTGATTTGGATTTTTCTGGCTAAGCTTTTGGGAACTCGGGTATTCTTGGGGTATTTTTCTGAGAGAAAATTTGTATTCTTGAGAGAGAAATTCTGTACTTTTTCACTTACATTTAAGAAACGCAGTTGACACAGGTTCATCTGATCTTAAGTGTAGGTTCTATATATCACAACTCCAAGTGGATTAGGCTATTACCAATAAATTGGGGCTGAACCACTATAAAATCGTGGTGTCATATTTTCTCTTGAAGGCTTATTGTAGTTTTGACGCTATTCGTCGTTGGCCAAAATCGTGGTCAACATTTTTTGTGCTTTCATTGAGAGCCTGAAGGGAAGAAACGCACTACTATCATATCATTATGGCGCCCAAGAATACCAATGTGGCATCCAAGAAGTCAGGCACGTCAAAAAAGCATGCTAGATCATAAGGACCTAGACCTTAGAACCCTGAGACTAAGCCCAGGGTGTTTCTCGAGGAGATGATTCCAGAAGTCGAACAACTCCAGGAGGCCATAAGGGCTTTCCAGGAGGAGATGATGCAATTTAACGCCCGACAAGAGTCGTTCACTGAAGAGATGGTCAGGCAGAGAGCTGCGTTAGAGCAGCAAAGGCGTGATATGGAGGCCAGAAGCGAAGAGATCAGAAAATGACAAGAGGAAGTTGACCAGAGACATCGTGAAGTAGCACTTGCTCTAGAAGTGGCTACCCAATTGGCCCAAGCCAATGCTCAATCCACCCCGGGAGCAAGAAATAATAATCCTGGTCGGAGGACTACTGACAGAGCCAATTCTCGGGGACCGGACAGAAGTAGGAGTAACCCCCCTGATCGGGAGGATGATGGGGTCTAATCCGGAACTGCCTTGACGCAGAGGGAGAACTCTAGAACCCCTTCTAGGAGCCACCGATCAAAAACTTCTAGATCAAGGAGTCACCAGTCAGGCAGTAAGAAGACTCCACCCAGGCATGATCAGGCAAGGACTCCTTGAGATAAAAAAAAACTTCTAGCTACAAAGATGGACATGGTCGAGATAAGGGGGGCAGTCATCAGACCGACCTATCAAAAGAAAAAGAAAATGAAGGCACTGACTAGCAAGGAGGAAAAGACTGCCTGGGTTGTACCGAAAAGCCTCCACTACATCCCGGCCAGCAACGTAATGGGAGAGAGCAAGTCCCGCACAGTAAGTCTTCTGAAAAATCTAAGATCACAATGTTTAATCAGTTAGGAGGACGCACTTCTCGGGAGGATCTAAGGGATGTTATCAGTGACAAGACAAGGACTGTCCCGGTCGAAGGGCGAGATCTGAACCGCCCTGCTAGTCAAGTAGAAATACTTGACGACAGTGTGCCATACAGAAATGCCCGACCAGGACCTTGAGCCCCCGACGGTTGCCCCAGCCATCCAAGCCCAGCTTGATGCGTTAGCGACTGTAGTTCAAGGTTTGTCAAAATGACCTTTCGGAATGGATGTTGTAGACCACAGGAGTGGCAGTCCATTTTGTGCCCGGATTAGAGCAGCCCTGCTGCGGGCAAAATATAAAGCCCCGGTGCTGCCAGTATATACAGAAAAGGTGGATCCCAACAGACATGTTAGGAAATTTGAGGACCAGATAGAACTGCTCGGGGTAAGTGAAGATTATCGGTGTAGATTTTTCCCAACTACATTGTCATATACTGCCCAGGAGTGGTATTGGAAGTTTAAGCCGAATTTCATCACCTCTTGGGAAACATTCAGGAAGGAGTTTTGTAGATAATTCAGCGCTGCCCGGACTCCACCAGTTTATGCCAACCACTTGGCAGATATCAAACAAAGAAAAGATGAGTCTTTGAAGAATTATATGCAGAGATTCATGAGAGAATCCAATAGAGCAATTGTTGTAGGAGACGAGGGGAAGATGGTTGCCATATCCTCAGGGATAACTTATCAGAGCCCTTTGTGGGATGGTGTACATAGAAATCCAATTTCAACACTTCAACAATTTCTTGACCAAGCAGAAAAGTATATGAAATTGGATGATGCAATCGAGAAAGAGGAGAATGGCATAAACAATCCGGGCGGATCAGATGACCCTCCTAAGAATGGTGGAAACGATCAGAATGGTGGAAAGAAATATGGGAATAACGGGTCTGACCGCCATGAAGAAAAGAAGGCTAAGTCGAGTTCAAACGAAAAGCCAACCAAGTATGAGCCTCAGTTCACTAATTACACCACTCTCTCGGCTAGCTGGGCGGAAACATATCTTGCTATTCATGAAGAGGTTCCCTACAAGAAACCTCCACCCATCAGGAAAGAGATGAGTAAGAGAGACATGAATAAGTTTTTTCGTTTCCATGGAGATTATGGTCACGACACAAATGAATGAAATCACCTCAAAGATGAGATAGAATTTCTTCTCCGGACGGGCCAGTTGAAAAAGTACCGAGCAGAGACACCCCAAGGAGGAGGCAGCAACAATGCTGGGTTCAAACGACAGAGATCTCCACCCTTGCAACCCGGGCCTATGGACATTACCTTAGACACTATATGTGGAGGTCTACTGTAACGACCCCAAATTCGCTAATGAGGCTTAAGGGCCTTGATTAGTGTCTTGGGAGGGCATTATTGGGTTAAATGTGGTTTGCATGACTTTATTGATTTAAATGCATAATTATATGGTTAATAATGCTTGTGTGATTCTATTGGCTTTAATGTGATATTTATATATGGTATTGTGAGAACCACATTATTATGTCGGTAGGTCTGCAGAGCACGACTCGAGGCGATCCTAGGGCTAGTTAGCGGGGAAAAGTCACAACAGGGCTTAACAGCTAACTTTGGATAAGTCAGGGGTATTTCAGGTAACAGGCAGCTATTTAGACTATCGGGTTATGAAAATAAATATATGGAGATATATTTGAGGTTAGGAAGTCTAGGCGGGAATATTGGGGAATTTTACCGTTTTGCCCTTAGGGATGGTTCCGGCACCCCGAGCCTTAGGTTGACCTAAGTGATAAGGATAACTTACTAAAAATAGAAATTTGTAGACAGAAGTGTTATCCAAATAACAGGCACGGGTGATGTGGCAAGCATTTTTAAACATGTGGCTGACACCTGGCTGAGTTCTGTTCGAACATCGACTAGTAAGACCTTCCTGGCGTGGCAGTTGAGTTTTCCTTACAACCAGCATGGTCGTATACTCTGCATATTTCAAGATGATCTTGTGGAGATCATAATCAATTCCAAGATTATCTCCAATAATTCCTGACTATCTGATTAATTAGGAGAGAATATCTGTAACAAATTCATGCAATCCTCCTTGAGCCTATAAATAGAAAAAGATAGCTCAAGGAAGGGACTTTTGGCTTTTGCTTAATTGAAATTACACACTTACGAGAGAATTAGAGCGATTGTATTACGATTGTATTATTTATCTCTCTCAGGTTTGTGAAACTCAGAGAACCCTAGTTCTTTGATCACTCCTGTGAGATCTCTTATCAATAATAGCTTAAGTGGACGTAGGTCATTACCAGTTCTTGGGGCCGAACCACTATAATTTCTTGTGTTCTTTACTATTTTTGTCATTATATTCATTCCAACACATCTATCCACATCAGGCGTTTTGACTCCGTGTCAGCTGAACAAAACAAGGGTCAACATTCTGGTGCTTTCATTGAGAGCTTGATATGAAATTGTTGAAGTAGTAATGGCGAAAACAACAAAGAAAAATGGGCAGACGGCTGGCGCTGCACCATCTCAACCGCCTCCGCCTCCAAACATGGCTGAAAATGAGCCACATTTGGAATTTGATGAGGAAGAACTGGATTCCGAGACGCTGAGAAATACCCTGGGGGTATTGCAGGATGAACTGGCCAATCTAAGGGCCAGCCAAGAAAGTGTTGCGGAGATTATGGCGCGGCAGCAACAAGGGACAGAGCGACAGCGCCAGGAGCTGAGTGAAAGACAGGCGGAGATGGACCGTCGTCAGAGGGAGGTCATGGCAGCCCTCGAAGCAGCCCTACAATTGGCTAGGAATTAGGCTGCACCTACCTCACAGCCTAATCAACCTGCAAATTGGCTACCCCAGAGGGGTCCCAATCCTAGCTCGCCGATTCAGCCGTCGAGCCCCTAAAGGCCCGAGTAGCCGTCAATGCCTAAGGATGATGTCCCACCAAGGGATCCTGAAGCGTAGCCTCCATCCCAGACTGGTTGGGGCAATCCCTCACAGCGAAGGCAGAATAGGGCCGGACAGCAGCCCCGTAGTCCTAGACGCCATAGAGGCAAAGAGCCGAACCCACCGAGCAAGGGGCAGCGTCCTTCTAGCAACAGAGGGAACTCAGAGATAAGCTTTGTGGTCCAAGGCCCCCCATGGCATGATAATGCACGAGGACCTACCGACCAACGAAGGCCACCCTCTAACGTTCGGGAAGTTATGGCCCGAGGAGGTAACCAAGGGGACAGTCGATCCCACCATAGCCAATCGAGGTTTAGAGATGGCCATGGTTACAATGAGTACAACAGGAGAAGGGGCACTCCTTTCGTTCAAAGGATAGCTGTGGCAAAAACCCCCAGCAAGTTTAAGATGCCCACGCTTCTGAACTTTGACGGGTATGGTGACCCGGTATCTCATATCAACAAGTTTGAGATACAGATGGACATTCAGAAAGTGTCCAAAGACGCTCGGTGCAGGATCTTTCCTGCAACACTTTCTGATGCTGCACAGGAGTGGTTTTTCAAATTCCCTCCTGCAAGTATTGTTTCTTGGGAGATGTTCGTAAAGGAATTTTACAAACAATTCTATGCAGGTCGTGTGCATCCAACTGAGGCGAATCAGCTGATGGAGATACGTCAGCAAGAAGGAGAGCCACTGAAGGATTATGTCCAGCGCTTCATGCGAGCAGCGGCTGGAGCTAAAACAGTGGGAGATGAGGGCAAGATGATGGCCCTAACTGCAGGATTTAGGCGTCGCACACCTTTTTGGAGTAGCCTCAGAAAGCATGGAGTTAAGACTACTCAAGAATTCTTGGATCGAACTGATCGGTACATCAAGCTCGAGGATGCCATCACCAGTGAGGGAAAGCCCCCAGGCAAAGATAAGGGGACTGCCGAGCCCGCCAAAGCTGCCAATGGGTCAAAACCCAACGGCAAAGGCAACGGGAACGAAAATGGCAATGGAAAGAATGGGGGGAAGCGGTCCCATAATGAACCTTCCACCTCTGAAAACAAACGCGCTAAGGGCAATCGTTATGAACCGCGGTTCACTAACTACACTGCCCTTGTCGAGTCTCGAGGAGAGGTGTATCAGGCCACGAGTTCTAGTGTGCCTTACAAAAGACCCGCTCCCATTCGAAAGGATATTTCGAAGAGAGATACTACCAAGTTCTGTCGTTATCATAACGACTACGGACACGATACAAACAAGTGCAACCAGCTAAAGGATGAAATCGAGTTCCTTATCAGACAAGGACACTTGAGGAGAAACGTACGGGCCTCGGGAACTTCCCAACGAGAGGCTCCAGGTGGCAACGAGCAGGCGCCCGCACGCCAACGCTCCCCACCTTTGCAGCCTGACCCCGTAGCTGGCACTTTACTCACCATCTGTGGAGGCCCACACCTTGTGGGAAGCAGCGGAAAGGCGAGGGAACGATATGCTCGGACCCTACGCCATGACCAAGACATCGAGATGATGACTGTGGAGGACTGGGCATCAAAGAAGGCTCGGTCAGAGGACGGTGAAATAACCTTCTCTGATAGCGACGCCCAGCATGTCCGGTTCCCACATTCTGATCCGCTGGTCGTGGATGTTCAAATTGCCAACATGATGGTGAAGAGAGTGCTAGTCGATACAGGAAGTTTAGTAAACATCCTGTACAAGTCTTCGCTGGAACGCATGAAGTTGTCCGTCAAGGATTTGGAGCCCTGCAACCAAACAATTTACGGCTTCTCTGGTGAGGGACTCGCCCCAAGGGGGTCAATCAGACTTCTGGTAACAGCAGGTACAGCGCCTACTACCAGGACATTACTCACTACTTTCATAGTAGTTGATTGTCCTTCGGCGTACAATGCTGTAATTGAAAGGCCCATACTGGTTGACCTTCGGGTCGTCACCTCAGTATGGCACTTGGCCATGAAATTCCCGACAGACGCAGGGGTAGGACGCGTGTTGGGAAATCAGAGGGAAGCAAGGGAGTGCTACAATGCCTTGATCACGAAGGCAAAGAAGGGAACGTCGAAGAGCACTCCCCTAGAGAGGTTGCAGATGGCCATTGGTACACAAGCTCAATCCGGTGATGGAGTCACCAAATAGGGTGTTGCCCAAAGTGATGATAGAGATTTAGATCCTCGCTTTGAGGATTTTGAGGAAGATGTTGGACCGATCGAGGACCTTGAAGAGGTCCTACTTAACGAAAAAGAGCCGACGAGAGTAGTAAAGGTCGGTAAAAATCTAGAAGCAACAACGAAGCACGCATTGGTGGAATTTTTGAGAAAGAACCAGGAAGTTTTTTCCTGGTCACATAAAGACATGGCTGGGATAGATCCTGCAGTTATCAGCCATGTCCTGAACGTTGACAAAAGTTTTCCACCCGTGCAACAGAAAAGAAGGTTGCTCGATAAAGATAGATTGAAAGCCTTAAAAGAGGAAGTTGAAAGATTGAAGGAGAATGGATTCATCAGGGTGGCGTTTTATCCATCGTGGGTCTCTAATCCAGTACTTGTTCCCAAGCCTAATGGAAAATGGCGAACCTGTGTGGATTTCACAAACCTTAATAAAGCCTGCCCAAAAGATTGCTTCCCACTCCCAAGGATCGACCAGCTGGTCGATGCAACTACAAGACATGAGATCCTCTCTTTCATGGATGCATACT
The DNA here is from genome assembly GCF_963169125.1 of Humulus lupulus. Classification (NCBI taxonomy): domain Eukaryota; kingdom Viridiplantae; phylum Streptophyta; class Magnoliopsida; order Rosales; family Cannabaceae; genus Humulus; species Humulus lupulus. Next base: position 28,759,199 of record NC_084793.1, on the reverse strand, counting down.
CGGGATACAATCAGATCAGTATGCATCCCCCTGATGAGGATCACACTAACTTTCGGACCGATACAGGGTTATACTATTATAAAGTAATGCCCTTTGGACTGAAAAACGCTGGTACGACTTACCAGCGATTGGTTAACCACATGTTTAAGGAGTTAACATGGAGGTATACGTGGACGACATGCTGGTAAATTCAAAAAAGGCAGAAGGACATGTGAAGGATTTACAGGAGTGTTTCAATGTTTTGAACAAATATCAGATGAAGCTAAATCCTCTCAAATGTTCCTTCGAAGTAGGATCAGGGAAATTTTTGGGGTTCATTGTTAATTCAAGAGGAATCGAGGCCAACCCCAAAAAGATCAAAGCCCTGATCGACATGAAATCGCCAGTAAAATCAAGGATGTGCAAAGTTTAACTGGAAGGATTTCCGCACTCAGTATATTTATTTCAAAGTCGACGGATAAATGCGTCCCTTTCTTTAATCTACTTAGAGGCAACAAGAAGTTCGAGTGGACTGGAGACTGCGAACAGGCTTTCCAAGCCTTAAAATCCCACATGGCACAGCCTCCTATTTTATCAAAGCCTATAGATGGAGAAACTTTGTTCATTTACCTGGCGATCACCGAATATGTTGCTAGTGCGGTGCTAGTACGAGAGGAAGAAGGCGTACAAAAGGCAGTTTATTATGTTAGCAAGAGATTAATCAGTGCCAAATTGAGGTATCCTCCCATCAAAAGATTAGCATATTGCTTAATTTTGGCCTCAAGGAAGTTACGTCCTTACTTCCAAGCCCATCCCATCACAGTCTTAACTGACCAGCCCCTTCGGGAAGTTCTACAAAAACTGGAGGCGGCTGGACGTTTGTTAAAATGGGCAGTCGAACTCGGGCAATTCGATGTCACATATTCACCGCGAGCAACAGTAAAGGGATAAGTCTTGGCTGATCTTATTGCCGAATTCATTGAGCTCCCAAACAATGAGCAGTGCGAAAAACCTAGTGCGCCTGAGCCCCAAGTTGAGCTCCTTCGTGGAAGTTATTCACAGACGGATCGTCCAATGAATCTCACGCATGAGCAGGAGTGATATTGATAACGCCAGAAGGGCATCGATTTCACTGCGCTATTAGGTTCGATTTCACCGCATCAAACAATGAAGCCGAGTATGAAGCACTCCTCGCTGGGCTAAGGTTGGCAAAAGACATGAGTATAAAAGTGCTGGATATTTATAGTGATTCACAGCTGGTAGTGAATCAGGTCTTAGGGGAGTATCAAGCACGGGGCCTGAAAATGGTGGCCTACCTGAACAAAACCGAAGATCTGTTGGCGCAATTCAAGAAGTATACTCTCCAACAAATACCTCGAGATCAGAATTCAAACGCAGATGCCTTAGCCAAACTCGCGAGTGCGAAAGATGCTGACACTTTAAATATAGTGCCAGTGGAACGACTGCGCGAGCCGAGCATACGAGCAGATGAAACCAGTATGGAGATTCGGATAGAAGATACATGGATGGCACCGTACTTTGAGTATCTCACGAATGGTGTACTACCAGCAAATAGAAACAAATCCAGGACTCTTCAGAGACAGGCTGCTAGGTACATATTGGTCGATGGTATTCTATACCGAAGAGGATACTCCATGCCATTGCTCAGATGTATTACACCAGAAAAGGCTAAAGAGCTGATGAAGGAAGTACATGAAGCCTTCTATGGGGATCACGCTGGGGGGCAGAGCTTATCGAAAAAGATTCTGAGGCAGGGTTATTTCTGGCCGACTATGAACGAAGATTCAATGGAGTTTGTGCAAAAATGTGATAAGTGTCAGAGATTTTCCAAGATCCCACGCGCAGCACCTAATGAATTAAAGCAAATGCAAATTCCATGGCCCTTCGCAATATGGGGTATCGATTTAATTGGATCCTTGCCAACGAGAAAAGGTGGAGTAAAATACGCAGTTGTAGCAGTCGACTAATTCACCAAATGGGCCGAAGCTAAGCCACTCGCTACCATAACGACAAAGAAAGTTCTTGACTTTGTCATCAAGAACATTGTTTGCCGATATGGATTGCCTTGGAAGATTGTCTCATACAACGGCACCCAGTTTGACAGCGACCTATTCACAGACTTCTGCGAAAGGCATGGAATCATCAAAAGCTTTTCCTCAGTCGCGCACCCACAAGCAAATGGGCAAGTCGAAGCAGTGAATAAAACACTTAAGGATACCCTGAAGAAAAGGCTCGAAGAAGCTAAAGGAGCATGCCTGGAACAACTGCCCGAAGTACTCTGGTCGTATAGAACTTCTCATCGAACTACAACAGGTCATACCTCGTTTTCCTTAGCATATGGGTATCAGGTTATGCTGCCAGTCGAGTTAGATCCGCCCTCACATCGAAGAATCACATACGACCAAGACCAGAATAGCCAACTGTTGATGGAGTCCCTAGACTCGCTTGAGGAGAAACAAGAAAAAGCCCAACTCCGAGTAGCTACGTACCAGCAAAAAGTCGCCCGGTATTTTAACTCGAAAGTAAAAGAAAGAAAGTTCAACGTCGGAGACCTAGTACTTCGACTAGTTTTCTTAAACACCCGCGACCCAGCTGGACGAGTACTCAGACCAAACTGGGAAGGACCTTACCAGATTGAAGAAGTCCTTCACCCAGGCACATACAAACTTGCACGCTTAAATGGAGATCTCGTTCCACGTTATTGGAATGGAGAACACCTGCACAAGTATTATCAATAAACAGTCCTTCTTAAAGGACTGGCTTGTATTAATTTTTACTTTTTACAAGTTTTGAAATTAGTGATGTTGTATGACTGATCGCTTATAAGGGTAAGATCTTTTTAAAAAGATCACTCGTAAAGACATGTTTAGTCCATTTTAATACGAGAATTATAAGGGACTGTGCACAGCCAGTCATTCTTTCCAACCTTTGTAAAAAAAAATTACAAGTATTTGTTCATTACGTGTGTTGTATTATAAGTGTTGCATTTTATACCGAGTAGTAATGTTCGTACAGGTCGTGGTCAAGGCAAGTGACCAAGGACCTAAAGCTCCTCAGTCACTTGGGGGGGGGGGGGCATATAAGGTACATCGATAGCAAATCATACCAAGAGGTATGTAAACACATGAACAAAATAAGTGAAAGCATGCTACGATACTTAGAGTATTTTTCAAATTTTTTATTTTGTTAAATCAAGCCAAAGTACTATGCTAAGTTCGGTCATGCGAACAGATGTTATAATAAGCAGAAATATTATAACATCAAAGGGAATTCTTTTACACCGCAAGCAGTACTACTTGGATGTAATTTTTCAAAAGTAAAAGGAAAATATGCTGCCCATGCAGCAAAATTAAAAAGAAATCTGTCTTTACATCACGACCCGTAGGTCGGGTAATTAAAAAAAAAAAACTCTAAGGAGCTTGAGGAGCAGGAGGATCCATTGGAGCATTTTGATCAGCCGCGTCTCCTGCAACTTCTCCTCCCTCCACTCCGGCGGCTGGCTGAATGCTTGGGGAAGCAGGGACCCTAGCTCTCTCTTCGGCAGCCTACCGAGCAGTGCAGCGGGCTAGCTCAACCTTCCTAGCGTCCTCTAAAAGGTAACTGAAATCGGCACTTTGGTTGTGTTTCTGAAAATCGTAGAAACATCGAAGTGTCGCATTCTTATACCTCTCCAGGTCCTTGGCATTGGTGAGCTTAAGCTGCTCCACCTGGCTTTGAAGAATAGCAATGGTCGTGTCCTTAGCGAGATGCTCCTCCCTAAGTTTTTTGACTTCACGCCATTGGATTCGGGTGGACTCCTTGTAGTCATCCCTCTGCTTCCTAAGAGTTTCCATAGAAGCGTGCTTCTTTGCCAGCTCTGCCACCAAGGCATCCTTCTGCTGGGTGACCACCTCCAACTCCCCAGCATGCCTAGCCCCTGCGGCTTGAAGCTCCTCGATGACCTTCGCCCGAGACTTCTCGATGCTGGCACCAGCGCGAGTACGAGCAGCGGTCATTGTCAGCATGGCCTGCAGTCAAAGAATAAGAGTTAGGCTATATTACAAGAAGGAAAAATAAAAACCAAAATCGCAAAAAGAGAAAGAGTGCTTACACTGGCCAATTCATTAAGAGCCCTGTTGAGGATCTGATCGACCCCCATGTTCTCAGCCTCAGCCATTGCCTCCCTGCAACGGTCATGCTTCAGGATATGAGCAAGGCGATCCTTAGCTGATCGCAGGGAGCAGCTCGAGAGTTTGGCCCCAGGGAGTTTGACTTGCTGGGCCTGTTCTTTTGGAGCTGCGGGCGAAGGATTCATGGCAGCGGGCGGGGCCTCCTTCTCAGCAGGAGCAGATGGTTGAGCAGATGGTTGGCCAGAGGGCCCATCCTTTGAAGGATCAGCTGCTCGACCCTTCTTGGCCGAGGGTGCTTGGCTAGACTCGCCATCTTGTCTCCTGGCCAATTTCCTCCGTCGGACCAGGGGAACTTCCTCCTCCTCCTAAGTTTGATACAAGTCAAAAACATTGGGGGAGGCCATTTCTGCAGAAAAAGATAAGCATGCAGATAGTAAGACAAAAATAGATGACAAATTACAGTACATCAAAAAAGAAGGAAAATCACAAAGTCCAATACCCGAGCTACTACTACTTGTCACTACACTACTGACTCTACTAGTCATACACTCACTCTCTGGCACGAAGAAGTCTAGCCCTAGATTTGGAGTATACGTAAAATTGTCGTCTCCGTCAAATAAGTTAAAGGAAATTGGCAAGCTATTTAAAAGCAAAATAACAGTACCGTTTTCGTCTGAAGACTCTTCTAAGTCTATGACAACTTCTACTGCCTTTTGTTTCCCCTCCCCTTGGGGGGCAGAACGCGTTTCTGCTGAGGGCGCGCTAGTCGGTTCCCTAATCGTAACCCCATTCAATCTCCTTCAAGGAGGGGATGCTAGGGGTTACTGCTCAGGATGCCCCTCGGCAGTGGCATCTGCCACCATGGGTTCCCTCATTTCCTGATGAGGGGTCAGGAGGCCAGACAGCCTCATGTTTTCATCAGTGACCAGAGACTTAACGCTTTTTTCAGCGTCATTCATCCTGGCCAATGCGTTGGACCTCAACACCATGTCTGGTGTTGGGTTTGGGCGTAGCCATGGTCCTGAAGGGCATAAGATACTTTAGAGAAGTACAAAGAAATTTGCTAAGAAAAAGTAGCGACCAGTGGAAAAGGACATTTACCTCCTCGAGCGAAGGCCAAGTTGTTCGTAGTCATGTCAGGCGTGAGGAAATACTCCTGGTTGTATTTCCCCACGTTAGAGATATGGGTGGTGTCACTCAGGAATGTTCGGTTTGTTTCCTGGTGACAAAAATGAAAAAAGCCCGTCCCGGACTGTTGAGGGTTGGACTTAAGGTCAAAAAGGAAGTTGACCTCGTGAGGAGTGGGCTCTGGCCATTTTTTAAGTTTGTAAAGGATATAGAGTGCAGCAAGCATTCTATATCCGTTTGGAGTAATTTGAAAGGGGGAAACACCGAAGTAGTTTTCCACCCCCTGATAGAACGGATGTAGAGGAAGGGTAGCCCCCGCCTCTATATGGTACCTCGACCAAGCGCTGTAGACGCCCCCAGGAAAGTTAGCCCTCTGGTCGGCAGCAGGGATCTTGAGATTGACCCCAGTGAGAGGATACTTCCTAAGGTAATTGGCAAGCATCCTGGGAGTCACCTGGCTGAGGGGAGAAAGATACCACTCGACATCAGGAAGGTTTGAATGCCGAGGGTGAGCCTTGACCTGAATGCAAGGGTCCGGGGCAGTGTTTTCTCGACCACTGATCAAAGGAACCCTGGCCTGCGAATCAGGCTGGGCAGGAGGATTTGGATTGTTTTCAGGGTTTGGTTTCTTTTTTCTTGGAGATTTAGAGTGGACCATTTTAGGTGGTGATGGTTGAGGTCTAGAAGAAGAAAGTCTTGAGAACGAAATCTCGTGAACACGCTGAGCCGGTTGTTCTTCGCCTTCAAGCAGTTGCGCAAGAAGATCATCTTCGATTGGGCGCTCACCTCCCCACAAATCTGGCATTAAAATCTGCGAACAGAAAAATGGGGAGGTGAGGATGGAGAATCTAGAAAGTCGGTTAGAATAACGCTGGTCGTGTATAAAAGTCAAACTTTTATACAACAGCATTCTAACAAAAAACTAATTTTTTTCACACGAACATTTTAAAAGGCATATCAGAAAGTGAAAATAAAAAGTTTTTGAAAAAGCTTTCTCAACTTCTTTAAGGGCAGGAAAAACTCAGTTTTTCAACTAGCATAAAAATCGAATTTTTACTTCGGTTTTACATCCTAAATTTATGATCTTGGTTATCAAACTAACTCGTAACTCCTAAATGGCAAAAAAAAAATCATCCTATCTAGTATCACCCGATAAATCCCCTACTTTCATGCATCTCAACCCAGGAACACAGACAACACCAGAACTTAACAGTTAACTCACAGAGGCATGCACAGCAAAAATAAAAAGCAGAAAAGTTCTGAAACTTACCAAAGCAAAGATCGTGGAGGTTTGAAGGAGTTTCAAGCGTAGACGAACGGACGGCTGGTTCTTGAAACGCTAAAAGATGGCCTTCAGAGAGAATGAAGGTTATGATTTTAGGGTTTCTTGAAGGAGAATTAACTTGCATAAAAAGGAAAATAAGACTTTGAGAAGGCTATATATATTATTTGTCTGTAGCATGAAAGAAGAAGTAATCATCAGTTTCCTCTTTTCGAAGCATGGGGAAGGGTGATAGCCGTCAATCGGTTACTTAGAAACCGAAAAGCCGTGATTAGACAAGGGTAGGTTACTATTCCCAAGGATGCACGAACTACTCTGACAGATCTGGTGGGGTAATCGAAAAGTCGTTTCCCTTAAAGTTTATTTATTGTTGGTCGTAATAAATAAACTTGGGGGGCAAATGTTATCCAAAGAACAAGCACGGGTGACGTGGCAAGCATTTTTAAACATGTGGCTGACACCTGGCTGAGTTCTGTTCGAACATCGACCAGTAAGACCTTCCTGGCGTGGCAGTTGAGTTTTCCTTACAACCAGCATGGTCGTATACTCTGCATATTTCAAGATGATCTTGTGGAGATCATATTCAATTCCAAGATTATCTCCAATAATTCCTGACTATCTGATTAATTAGGAGAGAATATCTGTAACAAATTCATGCAATCCTCCTTGAGCCTATAAATAGAAAAAGATAGCTCAAGGAAGGGACTTTTGGCTTTTGCTTAATTGAAATTACACACTTACGAGAGAATTAGAGCGATTGTATTACGATTGTATTATTTATCTCTCTCAGGTTTGTAAAACTCGGAGAACCCTAGTTCTTTGATCACTCCTGTGAGATCTCCTATCAATAATAGCTTAAGTGGACGTAGGTCATTACCAGTTCTTGGGACCGAACCACTATAATTTCTTGTGTTCTTTACTGTTTTTGTCATTATATTCATTCCAACACATCTATCCACATCAGGCGTTTTGACTCCGTGTCAGTTGACCAAAACAAGGGTCAACAAGAAGAAATAAACCGACTTTTATTATCAGCCTTTCCTCTCTATTCTCTCCCAAGGAACACAAGGAAAAGAAACATTGAAATCTTAAGGGAATTTGCTGGAATTTAGCTAAAGCTTGGTGGATTGAAGGAATGATTTAGAGGCTTAACTCAAGAATTAGTCAGGAACATAATCAGGACTAAGGTAAGCACTGAATTTCCTTTTTCTGTGGTTAGAAATTCTGGGTTTTGGTTGGGTTTTGAGGTAAATATGGTTTTGATGTTTAAGGGCAGAATTAAGGAGGAAAGCTTGGGAATTAGCTTGGATTTGGCTTGGTGAAGTGGTTCAGCAAAAGTGGTAAGTCTCAATTCGTGATTTAGAGGTTTTAATCTGAGTTTGAATGGTTGGTTTGAGTGTTTGAGGTTCTTGAGTTTCAGAAATTGGAAATGGGATTTTAGTAGGTTTTTGGGTTGTATTTCTGTTGAATTATGTTGTTTAAGCCATTCTAAAGGTGTTGGGATTATTTGGTTTTGTATTGGGGAGCTTTGGGATTGCTTAAGGTGAGGTTTAGATGTAGGAAATGGTGGGTTTTCTGGGCTCGAAGGGAAGGGCCGCAGCTCTGTTCTAGAGCGCTGCGACCCTAGGATGAAAAAGAGCCAGAAGGGCTCGACCAAAGGTGAGCGCTGCGGCGCGTGTCTCCTTCCAGGCAAGCCCTTCGCTCTATTTTGGGGGCAGGGCCACGGCTAAGCTTCAAAGGCCGCAGCCCTTGGGTGCACACTTGAACTTTTGGGGATCTTAGGCATGGGAATGTGGTCTAGAGTGCCCGGGATCAGTCTCACCACCGTGCTTGGTGGGATTCGATTTCCCGGAAGTTAGTTTTGTAACCGGAAACCCTAATTTGGATATTAATGAAACCTAATACTTTGGTTGTGACTAGGTGATAAAAGCTTAGGCTCGGGAACGGATCGTGCTTGAGGGGTGTTTCTCATAAACAATAACTGCAAAGACAAAAGGTAAGAAAACTGCACCTGGTTGAATATATGTGATGGGACTAAGGGTTCCCTATCGTGTATGCTTGAAAAGATGGTATTATGCCATGCAAGCTATTTAGTGAACCAACGGCCTAAGGGTGCCAAGGGTTACACTAGCGCACAGGGCACAGCTTGGCCATTGGTAGCCAAGGACAGCTTAATATGCACTGAGCTCGGTTTAAGCGGGCCGAAGTCAGTGGGGTAAACAGAGGGTGCGGCCTAAGTTGTCGGCCATGATTATTATGTGATATGAATGTTATAAGTGTTTGACTGCATCCATGACTCTGAATATATGCTGAATGATATTATGTGGATTTCTTGATGAGAGTTCATGCTTAATGAATTTACTATCTGTTATCATTGTTTGTGTTGCGCATGTTTTCTTGTTGGGCCTTGGCTCACGGGTGCTACATGGTGCAGGTAAAGGCAAGGGCAAGTTTGATCAGCCTTGATTGGAGAGCTTTGCGAGCGGAATGTGCATAGCCAGCTGCTCAGCCGCCACGGTTGAGGTTTAGGCAGGGACGCGAGACCCAAAAATTGTCTATTTTGTCTTAGTATGGCTAATAATTGTTTATGTACCTTTGGAAGTCTGTAAACTAACTTTTAACTCTGTTTCTTTTGGGATCCCATGTAAATAACAGTTTAATTATTTAAAATGAAACTTTTGAGACCAAAACCTTTTTAACCCTAGCTCATACATGTTTAGTGACACGTTTTTAAACTAATGACTTGACTAGCAAGTCTTGCACCTTTATAAGTACACAGTGTAGTAGTCTTGGCTATCCAGGGTGTTACATCTACGCACAAAGGGAGAGGTATGCCCGAACACTTCGACATGAGCTGGAGTGCTAGGATCAGATTGGGTGAGCGGAGCACGATCAGAAACCACTGGAATGGCGAGCATCTGAGGATATATTATCACTAAAATACCGCTTTCAGAGTGGTAACTTAATTTCAAGTTGTTTAACTTTTTATTTGAGTTTGGTTTATGAGCTGGTTATTTGCTAACCATTCATTTATTTATTTTTGAACAATTTTTGTTGTTTAAGACTCGTTATTAGACACGTTTTGTCCTTTTTTAATTTACGAGTAATAAAAGAGACTACGCACAGTGTGGTCGATTCTTGCTACAAATGTGCATGTGTGTTAATTATCCGAATAGTGTTCAACTGGTCGATACGTTCAAGCGTGCTCAACTGCTCGAATATTTTCCATATATTCTATGTGTTTCACGAGTAATTAACTGCTTGAACAGATTCGGTCAAGTAGCAAGTGACCAAGGATCTTTCAACCTTCGATCACTTGGGGGGCACATGGGGTATACTGGTATAACACATGCAATAAGAGCACGAGTTAAGATATTTGTTTTTAGGCTGACTTGTAAAATTTTGAAGTCAAAAAAGGCCATTAAGCTAACTTGTTTGACAAAGCTTAAGTAGCTTGGAATTTTTCAAGATTTCAAGTTAGAAGCAGATATTCGTGTGACAATAAACATTATGCTCATAAAATGTTAGAGCAATAAGAGTGTGAGAAAGTATACTTAGTATGGATTTATGAAATGTCTAGAATTTCTAAGATTAGAAAGCTAAGTACTCATGTGAAAATATAAGACATACATCAGAGTGACTTTACTATTCACAAAAAAAAAACTTATAATGTTTTAAGTCTAAAAAGACTTAGAATGTTTCAAGTTAGCAAAGAAAAGTAAAGTGTAAATGCCAACAGCTCAGTGTTACGAGAAAAATATCAAAGCTGCTAAGCAGTTGTTGTTTTCACAAAAGTATAAGAAAAAATAGTACACTACTAGCCAGATACAAAGTTCAGCTAGTTAGGTGTAAAGTTTTCCTGGTCGGGAGAGCAGATACAACTTCCCTGGTTGGCTGAGCATGAAACACTGGTCGAGTAGAAAACTCTGTTGTTGGACAGGAAGCTCTCAGGTCGGCTATGAGTGTCTACTGGTCGGGTAAAATAGTCCATGGCTGGCCAACACCATCGTTAGCATCCAGAACCTCCTCTGGTCGAAATGATAAAGCAGGAGAGGCAGGCACAGTGTCAACTGGATTAGCTGCCTCCTCGGCGGCCTTTGCCTCGCATTTGGAAAGCTCTTCCGCCCTTGCCTCTTCTGAGAGAAAATCAAGGTTGAGGGGCTTGTTCAGCTGCCATATCTGTTGTTCGGTCAAAGTCTTATTGGCCTGGAATTGTTCTTATTCTCATCAACCAACTCCTTCAACGATCTATCTCAGTCAGCAATTGTTTTCTCAACCTGCTCAGTCTTTCCTTGGAGATTTTTCTCAGACTTGGTCAGACTTTCAATCTTGGCCTGGGCTTCCATCAATTGATCATTCAAGACCTTGACCAGCTCCTTATAGTCTACTGCTCGGCGTTGAGCATGACTAACAGTGATGAGTCCCTATAACCAAACAAACACGAACAAATGAATGCAAAGAAAAAATATTTACTACCCAGTAAAATATTTTCTCACAGCAGTAAAAATATTAACTACCCAGAAAAAAGGTGTGAGAGCAACAATAATAATCAGAAATTTTTGGTGCACAAATGCATGAACCTTACAGTTTTTTAACAAGCCCGAGAGCTTAAAAGCATGCAAAACCGAGCAGCTATGGGGCGTATCCGAACGGCAAGGGGGTGTATCCGAGCAGCTTGGGGGTCGTGTCCGAGCGGTTTGGGGTTCGTGTCTAAGCATTTAGGTTATGGTGTCCGAGCAACCAGGTGCACAGCTGAGCGGCTGTGGTGCCCGAGCAACCAGGCGCGCAGCCGAGTGGCTATGGTGTCCGAGTGGCCATGTTGTCTACCCGAGCGGATGCGCCATGTTCCCAAGCAGTTAGGTTGTGGTGTCTGAGCAGCCAGGTGCGCGGCTTAGCGGCTGTGGTGTCCGAGCAGCCAGGCGCGCGATCGAGCGTCTATGGTGTCCGTGTGGCCATGTTGTATACCCGAGCGGATGCGCCATGTTCTCGAGCCACTGTGCGGCGTGTCCGAGAGGCTAGGAGAGTCGTATGTCCAAGCATCCAAGGAGCCGCATGCCGAGGGGCCAAGCATGTCGATGGTCATTGTTTGAAGAGATTGCATGCCGAGGAGCTAGGCATGCCGAGCGGATGAGGCATTCTCGAGGAGCATGGCACATCCGAGGCTACATGTCCGAGAGGTTGGGCATATATGCGGAGTGGTGTCCGAGTAGCAAGGCAGGCGTCCGAGTAGCTAAGAAACTAGGGTTCCGAGGGGCCAAAGGAATCTGATCGGCTAGGAACGGCAAAAGAAACAAGTTTGATGGGCTAAAGGGTATGGAGCATAGAGTAATGCATAAACATATTTTCTTATTCTTGGGCTATGCAAACAAGATCAACAAGTTGAATTTCAAGGGTTCAACAAGCTTCAAGATAAAATCAATGATTACCCTATACCCATGATCTGAAAGAGCAATGGAAATGGGAAACTGATAACTACCGTTTTTATGGACGGAAAAGTTCAATCGTGGGTTTCTTCAAAAGTGAAAGTTACTGACCGGGTGGAAGCTTTTGGACGACGTGAATAACTATCAGCTAGAGAAAAAGTTTATCATATGAGAAAATCATATAATAAACTTGTGGGGAAAATATTATCCCAAAATTTCGTTCGATGACGTGGCAATAGGATGGGACAAGTGGCAATGCATGGTCAGCAAATGACACATTAATAGTCAATAAATGTGTTGACTAAAGAAGTGAAAAGGTTTGAAATTAATCTTCGGAGTTGTGATATTACTGGTCACGAAATTGATTTATCTGGTCAGGAAGTAATTTGACCGACCAGGTAAAGTTTCTGTCCGACTAGTAAGGTTCTTGACCGACCAGTAAAAAGTTATGTCCGACTAGTCACTTCAGAAAATAGTATTATCCGACCAGTAAAATGTTTTGGTCGACCAGTAAAGTGTTTTGGCCGACCAGTCACTTTGGGAATCAGGTTTATCCAACCAGTCAGCTTATGAAGATGTTTTGCCTAACCAGAAGAGTAATATAGCTTACTAGTCTCACTTCAGGGAGTGGAGTTGGCTGACCGGACAGATCAGAAATTCAGCCCAGTGCTCTTCAACAAAGTTTCGGTAACGACTTCAGTTAGAATCATCCGTAGCTACAGCGAGAATCTCTCAGATATCCCAACGAAATCACTTATCGTTGTATTTTAAATTTGATTATTAGTTAAGAGTTGGTGAGAACAACCCAATTATCACAATTATTGGGGGATTTTGATTGTACGATCCATGAGCCTATAAATAAAGAGCTCATGGCGTCATTGAGGGGATTCTGATTTGGATTTTTCTGGCTAAGCTTTTGGGAACTCAGGTATTCTTGGGGTATTTTTCTGAGAGAAAATTTGTATTCTTGAGAGATAAATTCTTTACTTTTTCACTTACATTTAAGAAACTCAGTTGACACAGGTTCATATGATCTTAAGTGTAGGCTCTATATATTAAAACTCCAAGTGGATTAGGCTATTACCAATAAATTGGGGTTGAACCACTATAAAATTATTGGTGTCATATTTTCTCTTGAAGGCTTATTGTAGTTTTGACGTCTATTCTTCATTGGCCAAAATCGTGGTCAACAGTAGCCCCGGAGAAACCTCTCCCTTCTAGTCCCATCAGTGGGCACCAGCTCCATGGCAAACTTTGTCAATCTATCAAACTTCAGGGCATATTCAGTCATTGATAAACTCCCCTGAAGTAATCTGATAAACTCTTCAGCTTTAGCAGCCCTGATGGCATCATTGTAGTACTTCTCATTAAACAGAGTCTGAAACTCTTCCCAACTCAGGGCATTGACATTTCTGGTCTAGGATACAACCTCCCACCAAATTCGGGCATCCTCCCAAAACATGTATGTGGCACAGGCCACCCTCTTATTACCAGACACGCTCATAAAATCAAGGATGGTGGTAATCATACTCATCCATTGCTCTACCTTAGTTGGATCTACACTACCCTCAAATATTGGAGGTTGTTGTTTCCTGAACCTTTCATAAAGAGGCTCCCATTTGCTTCCAACCTCTGGCAGCTGCTCAACTATTGGCACCGATACAGGTGGTGCCTCAGGTAAAACGTTCCCTGCAGGAACTTGTTGTTGTCTTAGGAGGCAGATTTCTTCTTCCATCCTCAATACTCTGGCATGTAAGTCATTAAACAACTGCTGTCAGTTATCATGAGCTAGTTGTGGAATCTGATTCTGGTCATTCTCTTAACCCTGTCTGTTAATCTGGCCTTATCTTCCTGGACAGCTGGTGAATCTGTCTATTTAGAATCATTCAGTCACTTATACTATGCTGAAACAATCAATGCAGCCAGTTAGGCAGTATTAACTAAACCTCTTGCCGCCTCACGGTCCAAGATCAACAGATAATCACCCATATTCCACAATTATACAGATATACAAATAAATACATGATCATAACATTTAGCATTTAACACGTATCAATTAATAATTCACAATGAACAATACTAATAAGTATGTTCTAGGAATATCAGTACAAATAAGCACGTTCTTGCGTATGATGCGGTATTCAAGGTCCAGCCTTATCAATATATTTCATGTAAACAGGTAAACCATTTATACTTTTTTTAGGCAGTTAAATACATAATCACATAAATAGGTACCAAACCATGAGTCGAGCATATCTTCAGTGGCGAGTATACATGCCCAGCCAGTCTACAAGAACCCTAAACCTTGGCATGCTCTGATACCAAGTTGTAACGCACTGGTTACTCCAAGACCGTTACTGTGAACTTTAAACCGTGCTTAACTCGCTAAACGAGTCATTTGGTTATAAACATGCATCTAGGTGCTATTAATAGGCTAAGGTGAAAAATCCCGATCAAAATGAAATGATATAATTTATTTAAAACATAAAACTGTACATGGGCTCATAAAAACATTTACAAGTTATTTACAATCCAAAATGGTCATTACAGTGTAAAAATTACAACCCGCCGACCTAAGAGGTAAAAATAGGGTTAACCCCTAGTTCCTCTAAGAAACACCTTGGCCATGGTGGTCAAGCGGCTGCATATGTACACATCGCCGCCTAAGCTCTCCACTCAAGGCTAGGTGAGCTTTTGTTTCCCTTTACCTGCACCACATAGCATTCGTGAGCCAAGGCTCAGCAAGAAAACTCATTGCCACATGTATACAATATCAATTGATGATTATGATAATCATACTGGGCTTATAGCCCTAAACAGATAAGTTAATATCACTTCAAGATTCCAGTAACCATGCTGGGGCTTATAGCCCTAATCAGATAATATCAAGATTTTAATAATCATGTTAGGGTGTGTAGCCCTAATCAGATGAGTGACTGATGAGTAAGTCACGAACTTAAACAAGATGAGTGACTATAGAGTCACAAACTTGAATCAGATAAATAACTGATAAGTAAGTCACAAACTTAAACCAGATGAGTGACTATGGAGTCACAAACTTGAATCAGATAAGTGATTGATGAGTAAGTCACGAACTTGGGCTCCGCACCCATAGCCGTGTGACAATGCAGTCACTTAGGCCTTCTGGCCCCGGCTCTAAGTAACTAGCCTTTAGACTAGATGATCGCTTTTGTTTTCATCAAAATTAAGGTCGGTCAAGTATTTCATGCTTATGACGATAATGATTATGTCAATTAGATCTAATCTTTTTGGCTTGCGTTAAACACGCTAATACCATTCTTGACTCAGAAGCCAATACCATACGACCAGTGCTCAGTATTACTGTCGAACTTGACTAATAAGTCTTAGCTTCACAATCAATACTGACATCATTGCCGATTCTTGACTCATAGGTCAGTGTCATACACAGATGAGCAAAACTGCTAAGCATTTAATATGCAATCAATGTCCACATTTAGAGCACTCAAAATGCTTCATCAATAACCATGCATGTCACATATTGGGTGCAGTTTTCTTACCTCTAGTTCGAGCGTGAAATATTAAAAGAACGATCGATCCTTTGATCCCTTAGCGGTCACCTAGTCATAACCAAATATTGAAGTCCATCAATAAAATCAACAATAAAACGTTCTTGACCTAAACCTCACTCCCAGGACCTCGAATCGTACTCAAATGGCTAGTAGATTCGATCTCGAGCCTTAGGAATTGAAACCCCGAGCCAAAAACCCTCAAAACTGCCCAAAATAGATACTTGGAAAAACAGGGTAGCGCTATAGCGCTGCCCCCCTGGCGCCTAGGCACTACAAGCAGGGCCGACTTGCCCTGGACAGCTCTGTAGCGCCCTCCCTTGGGCGATGTAGCGCTAGATCCAGGGTGATTCAGCCCTAGTTTTTCCCCTTCGACTTCTCCACTTTCCAAACTTCATGAACTGATTACAAACCTCAACCAAACTCACAAATGAACCCAAATACTCATTCTACAAGTCCTAGGCATCAAAACCCAATCAAACTTTGCTAAAAACTTCATTTAATTCTCAACTATCAAATCCAAGAATCCCAACTGAAAATCAATTAAAAACTGAGTAAAAGCCAGAGTTTCCATGGCTAGAATCTTGCCTCAAGCTCATAATTAAACCCTCTTTAATGGTATAACACAATCCTAGACCCTCAAGGCTTACTTCCCTAGCTTGAATCCTCAATTGGAGCTTCAAAAATCCAAAGGAAGAAGAAGGAGAAATGATGATCGGGAGAAGAAGGAACAATGCTCTGTTTTTCTTAAGCTTTCTACAGCTTTCTTTATTCACATATATCATTTTTCAAATGACCAAAATGCCCCAGGTCATTAAATTCCCTCTTAAGGCTAAAAAGGGTAAAACCGTCATTTCCTGTCTATCTCGTTAATCATAATTAACGTCCTCTAATTCTCAATATTCTCAAATGCTAATAAATCATATCCCATCACCTTTTAATTCCCGGTAATGTACTAATCATCAAATTACCCCGAGACTCACCCCGAGCCCCGAAATTAACCCCATTATGACCAAACCGCTAACTAGTATTTAAAGATCGTCTCATGTCGAATAGCTCGAACAAATCCACATTATAATGCATCCTTATCCACAATTCACCAACATGCATGAAAATATACAAATGTGGCATCAACGGGCCAAATTACCAAAATACCCTTATAATGAAAAGTGGACACAAATGCGTGCATTTATCATCATATAATAATATAATTCATATAAACATGCATATAATCATTTAATGGCATAATAAATCAATTATGACCCTCTGGCCTACTAATCCGGCCATTAAACCTCATTAGGGATTTTGGGGCATTACAGCTGTAACGGAAACAAAACAAGCAAATTAGAAACGACATAAGTTGATTGGTAAAGTTTTTGAATTATTTAAATTTAAAATAACTTACACGTCTCCTCGCAAGTACATCCTTCACATGTGAATGCTTCGGCTGGCCTGTTCTCTCCCACTGTAGCATCCTAGGGAACTTGAATCCATAGGGCTTGGCGTATTCCTTTTTCAAATCAAGAATCATCTTGTATGCCCAATATTGCAAGGCTGGTGGATACCCGTTGCAGGTGTACTTTGCCTCCACCTGAACACCCTTAGAAGACTCTAGCTCAATGGTCTTCTTTGCCTTCTTACCAAGTATTGTAGCACCAACCGCTTTCATATCTCTACTGAATTGTTTCACAATTGTATCGAATGAAAAGGATCCCCATGGATACTTCTAAAAAATAATCTAAATCATCGACCATTGACAATGA
Organism: Humulus lupulus; assembly: GCF_963169125.1. Lineage (NCBI taxonomy): Eukaryota > Viridiplantae > Streptophyta > Magnoliopsida > Rosales > Cannabaceae > Humulus > Humulus lupulus. The sequence continues at coordinate 28,741,946 of NC_084793.1, read as the reverse complement.
ATCTCGCCAAATAACATTGTCGTTCTCAGCGACCAATAGTATTCCTTCCACAAAGTAAACCAAACCGAGCTTGTACAAGTCATCAGGTATATCACACATACTAAAAGCTTGTTCCAACATATTGAACTCATTGTCTTTCTCAGGTTCCACATGGAAATATGTACCGAGTAGGCTGGAGGACGTAAGGTGAGGTTGAATGTCAGCGACAAGTGGTGGACATGAGCAGCTCAGGCCAGTCATAATGGCAAACTCTTGCACCCCAAACTTACATAAGTTTGGGCCCATCAAGAAGTGCACCTCATCACCACGCGGAGACTTCACCTTCAGCAAAAGCAGTGTGTGCCTCAATGCCCCAGAGAACGAAAAGATAAGGGCTGTGAATAATTGTCCAAAAACAAACTCATCCACCCTCCTCAAGAATCCATGCTCCTCAAACATTTTCTTTAATTTAGTTAACCTCCTAAAACCCCTATAGGTCATACAACCGACATAATGATCTTCTATGGGGATCTCAAGCAGTGGAATACGTTTGGGTGGCATCTGCAAAATATCCACACAAAAAAAATTAGTTAGTTAAATACACAAAAAAAAAAAATTCAATCTGTTGTTGTCATCAAAATGCCATCGCATTACCATCGATTTGACACCGAAGCAAAAATAAAAATCAGCATATACAAGTATGCATTGAAACAACATTGAAATATTATTGATATACCATCGAAATTGATTTTACAAATCAACAAACAAACTATCGATATGCCATCGAAATTGCATCGATATACATTTAACAAATAACAACTGAACTAAGCCACCATCAAATTAGCATTGAAATAATATTGAAATTGCATCGATTATGCATCGAATATCTTTCAAGCAGATAACATATAAAAGTCATCGACATCACATCAACATAGCATTGATTTAACATCGATGCATCACTATTTAAATTAATGTGATCGAACAACCATCGAAATAGCATCGAAATTAATAGATTTATCAAAAGAAAACTAAAACCAAGAAAGCATCGAAATACCATCGAAATTGCATCGATGGGCATTTAACAAATAACAACTAATACTTAAAAACCATCGAAATTTCATCAATTTTATACAAAAGGAAAACTGAAAACTATGCAAGCATCGAAGTGGAATCGATATACCATCGATTGACTATCGCCTTTATTTAATGATCCATCGAAATATCATCAATTAAGCATCGATGACATAACATTTTGATTATTTAAAAATATAAACACTGCATTTCATCGAAGTAGCATCAAAATGGCGTCGAATGAACATCGACCGACCCATTTCAAGCCATTTCAAACCTATAGTGAGAATCAAACCCATTTCAAGCTATATTTTTGCAAAATAGAGATTAAAGTCCTATATTAGGAATAAAATTAAATCAATTTCATCGATTTTATACATTATGATTCAAATTTAAAAAATAAAATAAAAATTATTATTTGAACATCGACCTTACCATTGTCAATGACGGAGAAGATGGTGACAACGATGGCTGTGATGAGGAGAGTGATACAAACCACGCCAACAATTGTGACGAAACCCGAACCAAATCTAGAAAAAAACAACCCAAGAACACTCGAATTTGGAATGGAAACCGCAACCCAATGCTTAGCAAAGCACGAACCTTGGTATGGTGAAGACGCCACAAACGGGAATGGACTATCCATTTGATAAGTCAGATTTGAATGCCACAAGGAAATCCTTGATAAGTTCGAAAATTTCTTCAAAAACTCAAGAAGAAAAACTCACAATTTTTCATTAACAAAAATATCTACCTTCCAAACCGTCCACAAGCCTTAATATAGCCGAAAATTACAAAGAGGGTTTTAGACATATAATA